>NC_083597.1:56162401-56335843 GCF_020882245.1 Rhopalosiphum padi
TCCAATTAAATAAACTATTTACATATTTTTAAATTTTTGTTTCCAGTGAAAGCAGAAAGTGAGAAAAATGAGATACGTTGTTATGTGTGCAATAGCCATAATGACACGGCATGTGCTCAGGAAAAACTTCCAGATCATTTTAAAACTGAATGCTCAAAATTAAACATAGGTGTTCCAGAGGATAGTCGCAAAAATTATACTCTCTGTAGAAAAATTATACAAACAATCGAACCGGAGGTCAACGGATGTAAGTATAAATTGCCAGACTACTAAATCGGACCTTATTTTATGAAGGGGATATATTTAACTGTTTAAATTAAAATTAAAGTGGTGATAGTGAAAGAACAAAATACAAAATTAAAAAGGATACTATTCTAAAATGAATGCATAGGGTTAATTAACATTACAAGTATAAAGAGTTAGGTGTAATTTTTAGTTTGTATTTTGTAATATATATTTGATTTAATACTTATTTTTAATACCTATATTGATTTAATATTAACTATAATATTATACTGTATTCTGCTTCAAAATTGTTTACAATAAATAATAATAATAAGTAAAACAATTAAAATTTTATATAAATACAACTTTATTTAAATAAATTATTTTATATTTTTCTTAACAATATTTAATGCTTAAAATTATTGATATCAAAGAAAATTATGATTTATTTTTAAGGGCATATGCATATGTGATTTTGAAATTAGATATTAAAATGTTTATTTTGTAATCTAATAATAAAATATTAACAGTTTGGAAGATAGCCAATGACGTACAACCAACACAAATAATTAACAGTATTTTATACAACATTCTTACCGTGGAATCATTTTTAAAATCGTTCTAAAATTTTAAAATAGAAATTTAAAGAAACAATGAGTAGTAAAGTTTTTTTTATATATTATTGAAGTGATTGTGTTTTCTTCTGTACCTAGTTTAAAACATGCATACTATTCGTAATGCTTTTCAAATGCGAAATGCATTTAAATTTAAATACAATAGGTAATAATATGAAAATATTGAAGATTAAATTTGGTTTCGACAACTAACAAGCTATTTCTACTAAATTAATACACTATTTACCAGTACATAATAATATACATAAATATTTTTTTAAAACTTAAGATATTAATGTATGTTAAGTAATAAAAATTAAATTAATATAACAAATTTAGAGTATAGCTATTTTTACTTTCATAGTTCTTAAATCTTAAGTATAAAGTGATTTTTGAAAGTATATAATTATTTTCTCGAAATTTTTAAGCTTTAAACGTTTTTTGAAAAATTTTTTTTTGAATACTACAAAATCATCAGGTGGAAAATAAAATTGTTAAAAAAATTATTTTTACTATTTTTATTATGCTGTTCAGGTGTATTAGTGTATTACCTATACCTATTGATAAAATCAATTTAAAAAATGAAGCTAATACTTTATTTCAACAATATTATATTTTGCTAAATGGCTATATAAGTATAATTGTTTTATAATAAGAATCTTAATATATAATAATTACATTTTTATACCTAATTTTCGTTTAACTGATAACATATAATATGTAACTCCGTTCATCAAAATTCCAAAATTTTTAACTTATATAATATTTATTTATAATTAGGTTATTATAGAAATAATGAAATTAAGTCATTCAAAAAAATAAAAATATCTTAAGTGTTAACGATAAAAAAAATAGTAAAAATGTATTTTTTGTAATAACTATTTTGTAATAACTACGATTTTCTAAGTAATAATATAATATCCAACAACTTCAAAACAAAACTTAACGAGAAATGAACTTTTAAATCAATCGATTTACATAATTTTCCTAAACCTGGGCACTTATTATATGAATGATTGGTCTCGTTTATAACAGTTATTTTTGTATTCTACAGTAAACAGTTAGCCAAAATATTAAGTTTAGTAATTTAGTTTTATAAATAATAATTAAACGCAGTCCATTTAACATATTAATGATATAGATTATAGAGAGCATATTTACATGAGTTTTGTGATCTTATTATTAATATAATCCCCAAGTTCAAATAATTTTTAATTATTCGATGTAATAATAAATATTTTTAAATTATTGAAAAAGAAAATAATGAATATTGTTTATATTTTTTTTAAAACGTTAGGTTAAAATACTAGTTTTAAATAACAATTAATTTTAAGTTACACTTAAATATTCAATAAGCCTATTTAACACACATGTCTGACATTATTTAAATTATTAAAGAGGGAGTCTGAACTCTGAACTGAGTGCACTGACACTTCAAAACATTGTATCACAGCCTGTTAAAGCAGCACGTGTCTACCATTACTTGTAGGTACTAGGTATATCAAAAGTAAAAATCTCTTCTTTTTTTAGCCCTTTATGGCTTTATGAATTATTGTATTATTATTAATCATATTTTAACTTTAACATCATAGTTATACCCTACTTTAATAATATATTTACAATTGCCTATAAGGCTATATTATTTGTGGTAAATTTTTTGGATAAGGTCAAAATTTATCATGCTCAATGATACAATGATATAAATGCAGTTAGTGCGTGTATATGTTATTGTATAGTCTATTAACTATTATCTAAACTGTTTGAAATGTACATACCTATAATTTTTAGAGCCAATTGGGCTGCGTTAATAAATATAATTTTGTTTACAGTGTAGGTATTAAATTTATTTATTTGACATTCGTTTCGATTAGTTTTAATCATTAGAATTTAATATCTACTCTTTGCAAGTCAGTATTATATTATTATTTTCTATATGAAACTATGAAAGCAATGTTAAGCCACTTAATTAAAAAATATATTCTGAGTTGGGTTTGTTATTACTGGTATTAGTAGAGTTCAAAATTTTAATTTTTAAATGTATATAAAAATAAAATTCTTAATATACTGAATATTGTAATTCTGGTGAATTTGATAGCATACTAAGGTTTCATATTTAAATATACTAATTTGTTTTCAACATTTTGTAAATGTACCAAGAAATCAAATCGTCGAAATTTGAGGAATTATAATTAAAATATATTATTTTGTTCATAATTAAAATATAAGCCAATTATTTTCAAACTATAATACGAATAAGGTTTATAAAGTCAATTATATTACTAAAAATGTATGATATTATTCACACTAAGAATGGTCTTGTACTTATAAAAAAGAAACTTTATTTATATTTATGAAAATCTTTAGTCTTTATTAAACCTAATATATATATATTAATCGTAACCCACATAGAATTTAAAATATTCTAAAAATAACATCAACTTACATAAAAATATTACATTATTTAATGGATAACTGATTTATTGTTTTCTTTGTTGCAGTACCATCAGATAAAAATCGGATCATCAGGACATGTGGCTGGGATGTTTCAAATTACAATAATAAATGTTACCATCGATCCGGATTTGGTGGTAAACAGGACGTGTGCACTTGTTTAACAGATTATTGTAACTCGGCGCAAAAGACATACATAGCGTTTGCTACTGTAGTGGCAGCAACATTCGCTATCCTTATTTTGTAGGAATGAGGAGATTACTCTCAAATACAAGACAAATATTTTTTATTTAATAACGGATGCAAGTATTTTTAATAAATATTGAGAAGTATAAAATCTAAACCAGCATCTGGTACCTGTATGACAAAAAATATACTTTGAAAATAAATAATACTGTTTTTATTAGTTGAAACTTTTGTAGCATACAATTATAAGTTAACTAGGTATGTCACTATTTTTCTATAATAAAGTATTTTATAAATGTATGTTTTTCATTAAAGCGAAAAGTATAATACTTATAATAGTTTATATTGTTTATAATAAAGTTATAAGCTATTTGTATAACGTAGAGTAAAACAATTATAATACAATTACTGAATTACGATTATCGATTTACGATAGAACAGTCAAAAAACTATCTAATGTGCATTGCACATCATGAATCATGATAAATATTATGGTTAAAATTCTAATTTCAAACATCTTTATTCCAGCGTTAAAATATAAACGTGAAAGTTGAAAACAATTGTATATTATATAGTATAATTTATGTAGATACAACATTTTGGATCTAGAGTGTAAATATGTGTTATAACTTATAATTATAAATTATAATTGTGTATTTGAATATAAAAATTAAAACTCGAATAAAATGAAATCAAAGTTATTGGATAATTATAAAATAACGTTCAATATGCCTATACATTAATATAAGTTCTAAAAGATATAAACACCAGTTAATAATGTAATATTTTTTTTTTTTTTTTTTGAGATTCAAAATTGAATAATGAATTATATCAGTGAAAATGGCCTCAAAGAGTTTCATAATAGTTGTACCTATACAAATATAGTTAAGTTCCTGCAGAGGTTTTTAAAAAAAAAAAAATATGTTATTTTTATACAACAATGAGTGGCGTATTATTTATATTTTAAACCGCAATTATACATCATATTATACTTATTGGTCATTCGTATACATAATTTATATGCATAATTGTTTTAGAACTTGTCAGTTAACATTTTACTATAGTCTATAAGTAAACTAATTTGTCATCATTATTGCGAATTAGTATTTCATATTTTATACCTCATAAAATGAAGTCCATAATGTAATTATTTATTATTTATTTTAAGTTTTAACTATTATTAATAATTCTTTGCCCGGCTAGTAGAGAATAAATGTATTACAGACTTTTTATAAAGTGAACTGCATATAATAAATAATAACATCAACGAAATGTTTCAGAAGAGAGAAGTATGAAAAGAACAAAAAATAACAATAACAATAACAAACAACTACGTTTGAAAACGCACGTTGGGCAAGCCCAAGGTCGGCTAGTGGTAGGTGTACGCAGAATAGTTTTTAGAGAGGTGCGTGAGAGTCAGAACCATTTGCAGTCTGCAGACACTTGTCCGTTAGTACCCACAGCGACAACAACTATAATAGAAGTGGTCAATTTCAATATTACTGTTTGTTATACGTTATACCTAAATAATAATTGTGTTAATAATATTTACCTAAAAAAAAAAAATAACTAACAAATATGAAATCAACTATATCGATATTGTTATGTTTAATCGCTTTCTTTGGATCAAGTAAGTGATTTTTTATTTGTTTCTTGACGATTTCAATTTTTATATTTTTAAAACCGTTCTTATTTTTTTGACATCGTTTTAAATGCTGTCCTTTGTGATATTGTTTTCTTCAATGATTTGCAAATTCGCAAAAAAAGGATTTTATTTTTAAACTAGATAGGCAGGTTTTGTACCTATACTCGTGTTATAAACTTATAACCGGACGTCGATGTAACGTGGTGTAGACTTTCACCGTATCTATTATTACAACTACACGGCGAGTAGTATAGATACTTTTGGTACCTGCGCGTAATTTACGTAACATACAGTATACTCTATCCACAGCATTAAGTTAGGTATCAATAATATTTCCATCTACCTATTTACGAGTTTGTGACCAAAAAATATTTTGTAGGTATACCTACACATTTTTGTACAAACTATTTCCTTTATATAAATATTGATTATTGATATTATTGTTCTATAACTATTTTAATTCTATTAATTATGTTGTAAAAAAATATTGGTTATTGAAAATAAATTGTGATGTATAATTTATGGATATTATTATACTAATTATTAAGCAAGTAGGAAATCACTAACGCTTGTAAAAGGGTAGTCATGAATAATAATCAATAGCGCTGTGAATTTATAGGTATTCATTGATTTTATTTACTAAAAATTTTTTAACTTTTAAATTTAAAAGTACCTACAGATTTTTTTGATTAGTAATTACCTGATTTAATTTTATTAATTTTATTTTTGTTCAAACAAAATATGAACATTAATATGTTTTTCACCAAGAAATGATATTATTTTATATGTAATGTGCATGTTTTAGTGTAAGTGCTTATTGGAATTTAATAACTGCAATTGTAATGTTTTACAGTGCATTAAATTCCTAGCTCTACTAACAAAACATCTGGTGGGCGATGGCTGGTAGAAGTTATGGCTATATGTTATAAATGTTATAATAGTAAATCAACATAATATGCGTAATATAATGTACAGAACTTTAAACTAAACATTCATGATATCCAAATGAAGATTTTAATGAGCACATTTTTATTTGTTTACCTACTTAAAAAAAAATAATCAGTGAACCATGACTCCCCCGGAAAATTAATATACCACTAACACTATTTTACTGTTGTAGTACCCATGATGACAAGGACTCGTCGAAGGTTATAAAAAATCCATTGCTAATTATTACATTAATAATATTGTTGTTGTTGTTTTTTCGTTAATTTTTATACAGTATTAATAATGAAAATAAGAAAAGCGTAATAAATTATTAATTGTATATTATTTTACATTTTGTATAACACCTTATGCAAATTAAATATATTTAACCAATATATAATCCAATATACTGAGTTATGAAATTCGACTAATTCGTAAAAATAAAGATGATTTAAAATAAAATTGTCAAAATCAGTAAGCCTAACTATGAATTTATAAAACGTAATGTAGGATTTTCAAACTGTAGGTATTTATATAAAACCATTTGGAAGGCTTTAGTAAAATGCAACTGCTGTTAAAAGTTTTGTAGTACCACAATATAATACTAATTTACTATATCATAATATTTAATATGTAAATATGAAAACTAAAAAAATATTAATTTACATTAATTAAAAATTGTATAAGAAATAATGAATATTATTAAATTATTTTAACTGGGCAGTATAGATTAAATGTAATGTTCAAACTTCAAATGCGCACACATTGACATACCAAAATTATTATGATACATTTTGAAAAAAGAATATCTAAAATGTCAATTGTACGTTAAGGCAATTGTCATTTCTCTTCGACTACCTATCAACAACGAATTCAAGTTTATAAAATTGTGTTGTTGTTATTGTTATCAAATATCAATACACTCCAAAAGTTAAAATGGCTATGTTAACACATAAATATTAACTAATAATTGGTCAGTACCTACTACTTACTAGTCCACTACCTACTGCTAGTACTAATTATTTTTGTTTTATACATTCATAATCTTAATAAGTATTTATTTTACAAGGCGTTAATGCGGAAACACTATTTATGTAAAAAAAAAATTATTGCCGTATCGGCTTGATTATTTGAATGTAATATAATATACGAGTATATCATGCACTTACATTCTAAAATGTATAATTATTAATTAATATATAATTAATAGACTATAATAATATAATATGGTCTGTGGTTGTATCTAACCTAATTATTTTTTGTCAAATCAAAAAAAAAAAACATAAATTGAATATGGATACGATATTATTAAAAATTGTTTAAACGAGTGTAGAGATTAACACTAATTTAAATTTATTACTATAGTTTACTATATTTTAATATGTATTATGAATATATTATTATTACGTTTCGTTTATTTCAAAAACATATTTTTTTGCACATACAATTTCTACTTATTCAATAATATTATAATATATTATATTTTATGGTCAATTGATTGGAAATCAAATAATAATATAATATATATTTATATTGTGTAAATAATTATAGTATCTATTTGTAGTATTATAGGTATATTGCACCTATGTAGTAATTAGTAGGTCACTATTAGGGCAGAAGATTTGCAAGGCTAATAATCACACTTTAACATTCAAAATATGCATTTTAAATATGAAATTTAAAACTAGAATTTAAAAAAAAAAGTGAACTGATAAGATAAAGATTCACTTTATTATCTAATTCATTATGTATCTAAAAATAAATAACTATAAATAATATTAATTGCTAACAGAACGAGTATTATTGTCGACCGTTTATAGAAACGCACTAAGCATTGCATGTGATATATGTGAATATAATATTGGAATATATACATATTCTAATGATCGCCTATACATCGACATTCAACATTATCGATTATATTTTGTACCGTGAACAATTCTTTATATTATTCTATAGGTAAATTAATAAAAGGAAAATTAATCTAGTCGGACAGTCGGCGATCCTCAAGCACTTTTAGCCTTTTATGAAAAATATAGGGCAAATGTAAACTAGGTTACTTTTTTTGTGGTGTTAACTTGGCCCGGAAATTTAAGATGATAAAAAAGGTCGGTTGTAAACTTGGCCCGATAATTTTGATCAATAAATATAATAATTTAACAATTTTAATTAATTTTTACATTTTTTTACACTAAAAATTTTACATAAATACATTTTACTTTTACTTTTTTACATTTACAATTTTACTCATATTTTTTATACTGAATATTCAAATTAAATCCATCATTGAAACATTATCTATATTATTACGAATTTTATACCATAAATTATAATACAAAAATAAAAATAATTTTTGGATGATAATGAGAATCGCTTCCTCGTATAGTAATGCTAAATCGTTTTTAAAAATATTATAAGAAAATTACACGATTATTTTTATTTGGGCTGATTTTACACGTCAATAATTTTTACCTGAAAAAAACACGGGCTGAGTTTACAATCACTCAAAATATACGTCTACAAATAGACAACCACATAATATGATAGCAATTTAAATCTAACATTTATGGTTGTATTTTAAATGAAATAAAAAAAAAACAGTGGATAAAATACTGATAAAATTATCAATTAATTAAAATATGTATCTATAAAATGTATAAAATGAAAGTAATTTGACTCAAAACAAAAATAATAAAATAAAATTACAAAACTAGTTTTTTATTGGCATAAAACGTATTAATTATTTCTTGCTCCTGTTTTGTAATTGTGCAAAATTAATATGCAAACACTACAAGTCCTCTGTCTAAATAATAATTTAGTTGATGCTTTGATAATAGTTTAATAAATTTGGAATCGAAATATTTGAACGAGTCAGAGTCAGACTAATTTAAGTGCAAAGTGCGAATGACTGTAAAAGTAAATGCGTATAATATGAGAAACCTTTGTTGAATCATATTATTTTATAAATTGAGGAGCCAATTCAAATAGATATTTTCAAAAGTTAACTTAAAGGTCGATTTCATATTTAATCCAAAATTGGGAGCCAGTTCAATGGCCATCGAATAAGTAATTAATGAGAAATAATTCTATAATAAGATAATTCCTCCGTTAATTTTTATTGAAATCAAATCAAAAAGAATGACTGCATGATTAGGTTTAATTAAGTTCTATCAAAATTTATAAATATGTAGAATATGTTCTTAATTTATTTTAAGTAGGTTTTAGATAGGTATAACCACAAATATATAGAATAAATAATAATAATAATTCTATACCTGTGGGTATAACAATATGTATAAAGAAATAGTCTCTATAATAATTTATTATTATAAGTTTATAGTATTGGATATTTTTCGTTAATAAATGGGAAGATCTGTATGAATAAACCTCGCCAACATAGTTATAAACACCTTATCGTTTGATTTAAATTATTTGTACATTATGTTTAATTGTCTTATAAAGTAATGCTAATGATTTATGTCAAAAACAATAGAAAGCACATTATCTATATTATATATAAAAATATATAAATACATACTGCTATTAAGACATATGAGTATTTTACCATAAAATAGGCATTAACGTAAAACATATTTAACATTTTGAATACACATGTATAAATAAAAAAAAACCTGTTTAACTACTGTTTCAATATGATTGAGTGATTATTGAATTTCGGAAGGTTAATTATTGCAATAAGACTATGAACGATGAACCGCAGTCCGCAAGGATCGCACTTATCTACCTTTAGATATAATACATTTTAAATATCGTTTACAAATTATAACTTATAATAAAAACGCAGTATTGGTGTATAGGGATATACATTTAAATGCTTATTTAAGGCTTTAAACATGTCATCACGATTATATTTAAAACTAGATTATGATGATTTTCACGTCAGTTTTCTTATGATTATTTATATAGGTGCCATTAATTTTATTTAATTAAAATTAGAAATATAATAACCAATTATTATTTAGTATAATAAATTGGAATAAAATGTGTGAATACTGATTTAATAACAATTAGTTTTGTATTATAATAAACCTATGTGGTAGTTTAAACAATTACAATTTTAACAAAAATTAGTTGGTTAATACGAAAATATAAAATCATTTTGTATTCAATATGATGAACCTTACGATTATATAATGACTAAAAAAAACAATTTTATAATATTACGAATTAGTTACGTATGATTAAACAGATCATATTTTATACTCATTAAATTACAAAAATACAATAAAAAAAAATAATGTAAAACTTATTATATAAATTGTTTCTTATAGATGTACAAAATCCATTAACATTTTAAAGTAATAGAAATATTATATTATTGTTATTCGCTTAAAAAAATTATCAAGTATAAAAATCTTGTTTTGTGTATTAGTGTGGGTTAGGTTAAAATGGTTAAACACATACTACATTGTCATACTTTATGTCTTTATATACCTATATGTGTAGACAAACATATGGTAGATTAGTAACCTTGAAATATAATAATTATAAATTTATACATATATATATATTATATTTTTTGTTGTTACTATATTTGTAAAGTGAAAAATAATATTAGTCATTAGTCATTATTTGTTACAACACTCCTATATCACACGATTATTAATATGGTTTTTACATCCGAAACAAATAAAATTGCAAATCATTTTGATAACGTATCTAAATATTTTGACATTCTTTAGTGAAACACGTAGTATAAGTTTCTTGAAATAGGTACTGGTCTTATAATTATTTATTATTAATTAACATGGATAATGGATAGTACTTATAGTGGATACATCATAAAAACATAAAAAAATTATCTTAAATCGTTATTTTAGATTAATAAAATTAATTTACCTATTTGGAATGAAACCATACTCTAAATTATACTCATTACTCATCATAAATGTCTATATGTATACAGCGAATTGACGCCGTAATATGTAATGTACATATTTACGTAACTAGACGTATAAGGGGTTGATATAAGGGGGGGGCTAATGTTGGGTTGAAGAAATTAATATCTAAAAGAAAACTCAATACATATAACAATTATATAAGTTATAGCCTATAGATAGCTGATTTTCGAGGATTCGAGGAGTATCAACTTATTTTCGAGCGCAAGGATATTAATATAATATTTAGGTATAATATTATATACAATTTATATACAATATGTATCGAAGGGGAAGTGACCAGCCGGTGTCATATGATACTATGATAGTTGATAGTATACCTCAAGCCATGAAAAACCTCTTTAAGGAGGGAATCTAACTCTTTTATTTTTTTAGTTATGAGCAATTTAACTTTTTTTTTTTTAATAACCGAACCTACCACACGTGTGGTACATTTGCTATTCAATACGGACAACTAAAATTTAACGAACATACAATATAAAATAAAATAATTGTGCTGTTAATAAATCGCAATTATAACTACGGTATGAAAAACATTTTTTTCCATTTAACCCCTTACATAAACTGATAAACAATTCTGAGAATCTTAAGCTAATTACGCAGGGAAGCGTATTACTTTGAAATAATGGAAGATACGAAAATAAACATTTTAAAGTAATTCTAGGTATTATTCATTAGAATAATAAAATAAAATTAAAAATGTAGTAAATACGGTTTTATTTTGAGTTTTATGCAATTCACTTTCAAAAATGCTAATTTTTTTTTTAAATTTAATAAAAATAATTTGTACATTATAGATTTAATTATGTATGTTAGTTTATAATACAGTAAAATTACTTTAGAATTAATAAAAAATTACGATAAAAATCTATAGTCTTAAAAGATACAGCAGCATATGTGCGGTACATTCGGTTTTGTTTAATACAAGTTAAATTGTCCATAACTAAAAATATAAAAAGTTAGACCAACCTTTTAATGGTTTTTTATTTTTGTAATAATTTAAGGTATACTATTATATAATGCTAGCCGGTATTTCCCCTTGGGGCACATGTATACTAGGCATGGTGGGTATATCACGCGTAGATCTAATATATTTAATGAACAATTATCATAATAAAAAAATACTTTATTTATGTTTATGTATTTTCCTATATAAATGCGCACATTTAATGAAAGTAGTTATTATATAGTTATATACTGACTGGCCACTTATATCTATACTGCCTGTGCTTATAATATTTAAACACTGACAATTGTACTCTTAATATTCATGATTTATAGGTTTAGGATCACGATACTTGTGTACTCCGAAATATTTATAGTGTAGCCAAGTTGGGCTATGTAAGTATTTAATATGTAACACATTGACACATTGTACAAATATAATAATTAATGAAACGCTATGTTTTATTAGAGTTTAATCGTTCAGAATTCCAGTCTTTAGATCATCACTGAATTTTTATAATGATATAATTTATAGATTATAGCTAGTATGTTATATTTTATTTTAATAGAGGAATAGATCATTGGAAATTATAAAAAAAAAATATTTTCTTTTCAAAATTATAATAGCCAATAGGTATATCGTATTTTATAAGAATTTACATTTATCTACAAGCTAGAAATATAACAATATGTACCTACATACCTATTAAATATATTATAATATATTTTAAAGCATTGGTACACCTACCATATAATAATAAAATCGTTAGGTTAGGTTAGAAAATAAAAATATATAGTCATATTTACATTGAAAATATTATTTTTTAATTAATATGTTTTTACATCTAATGGAATTTAATACTTATGTAATTTATATTAATTATTAAACCTTGTACACATTTCAGTTTTTCTTTTGTTTAATTGTATAATGTTTGATTATCAGGTACTGGTCTAAAATGCTACACTTGTGGCTGGTGGAGCAAAAATTGTGGTGACCCATTCATGAAAGATGATTATCTTTTAGTTGAATGTAATACTAGAGCGATTAATGATTTCAACCACGAACTAGGCAACACCCTAAATACTGCAAGTAATGCTCTACAAAATTTCGCAAATCAAGTAGGTTTCAACATCAATCATAACAACAATTTCAATTTGCCTATCATTAGTGAAGATTCAGTTGGATGCACAAAAGTAGTACTCAAACGTATGTATTTTAGAATATAATTATAAATTTCTAAACTGATTTTTAAACTTTTGTTTCGTTTCAAAGAATTTAAAATATAGATTAACAGTTAAATTTGAAGTTTGGATTAATGTAATAAGTTGTTTCAATTAACTTAAATAGATTTATAAGTAGAATTATATCCTTTATAAAGTATTTTATTACGGTTGTGCAAAGCTAATTATCATAAAAAGAAATATAAATGTTATTGCGCTTATAAAAATATTCAAACATGTACAAATAAACAGTAAATACTCATTATTATCTTGAATATTATTAAAGTTATTTGACATATTAAATAACTCGAATTTCAAACGAGTAGTTAGTAGTAAAATTTTTATTAATTCAATTTTATGCACCGAAATTCTCAGGAAAATATTTTGCTTTGGAATATAAAATTAAAAATATGTATATGTTTATTCAAAAGACTAAAAATTGCATACGTATAATTGTAAAACATAATAAAAACGATTTTATTTTCGAAAATCGTAATAATAAATTATGAGTTTTTGCTGTTAAATGAATCGACTTTTAATATGTAGATACGTATATTATACATCTATTTTAATATCACACGCTCATAAAGTAAAATATAATTTTGTTATCTTAAAATTATGTCTTGTGAAAATAAATAATCAGAATATTAAGTCATTTTTCGGTATTTTATTTTTTAGAAACAGGGCAATTTGAACTAACACATATGCATATACTAAATTGATATTATAACTAGGGTTTATATTTATAGATATTACCAAAATATGTACATACATATGTGCTAAAAAACTTAAAAACTAGTGTAATTATACTAATATGATTTATTTATTAACTTTATACCCTTATGGATACATATTATGGTACATTGATAATTCTATTAAAAAACGGTTTATTACAGTATCTCAAAAATTAAAAAAAATCATTGATGTATTAAAAAATATTTGTTCAACATAATGTGTTAATTACAACTCAGATAATATGTATTTACATTTAAACTGTATAGCTTTAATAAATTCATAACAAACAAATATTGTTATCGTTAATCTAATAGTTGTAACATATTTCTGTTCCCGGTACAACACACCCAAACATATCATACTTATCAAATAATACAGACGGAGAAGATATTGTACGAGTGGCTCGAGGATGCGTTTATAACAAAGCAGACTTGTGCAAAGGAATGCAAAGACTCGACGATGAGCTGAAAACCCTCAAGTACTGTGGTTCGTGCGACGACGATGGTTGTAACGGTTCTAGGTCGTTGAAGTCTTCGGCGGTCGCGATAATTTTGACTGCGATGGCCACGTGTCTATTCTATGGGCTACAGCACTAATAATAATATCGTAATAGAAACCCAAACGCAATACTGTTTTCATTAAAATTGAAAAGTGTACCTGATAACTATGTTTTGTTATATTGTCTTAAACTGTTAGCTTATTCAACCACACAATAATATTTTAATTTAGAATACACCCATGCATTATGTATGCACGTATGCATACATTTTATATACCTGCGGAAATGTTTTCATTATTTTCTTTACTTTTTACGTTGTATTATAATATTATTCTAAAGAATATGTTTACATATATATTATTTAAACGTAGCATACCTACATAATTATTGAATGTTTTTGTTTTTTATGTCAATTACCTATAGGTAGATTATAATATTATATATTGGTACAGGATTTAATTTTTTTTTGCAATTTATTATAATATACTTAATGTATTATATATTATAAATAGCTGTATAATGTATAACAGTGTATACCTATTGGATTTGATAATGTATTATGTATGCACTAATGCACTATGCGGTAAACTGACGAAATTACAATTATGTATATAACATAACTTGTGGTCTACTGCACAAAATGAATTGTTTAGCCGGTTATTCAATTATAAGGTGATAAATAAGAATAAGTTATGTCGAATATTAATTATTTAATACATATATTTATAATTTATAATTATTTACACATAATTTAAAATTAATTTAAGAAAATATTGTATTTTTGAGAAACGCTTTAGAGGTGATTTATTGTTATTTATATGATTATACCTTCCCACAAAAGTCGAGTGATTGCTGACTGTTGTACATTCTACTGATTATACCTTTTTTTGCATGTATTCGGTACGGTTTTTATACCCGGAAAGAATATATAAATTCACTATTCAGTAGCTATTTACACATTTAATATTTATTGTTGTTAAGTTTAATTAAAATGAAAAACATTTTCCTTCTGAATTAAGGCCAACAAGATTTGCTTAATGTCACGGACTACCATTTTTATTAGTAAATATATTTATTTAATACTTATTGAATATTATCATGTATTATCGTGATTATTGATTATACCTACTTTTTACGTCGGTGAAACACGATTGCGCCCACCCTAATTTTTACAAGCGAAAAAGGCAACACGATTGCGATCTAGTAATTAGCTGAATGAAGCCGTTTTACTTTTTTACCTGAAAAAAACACATTACGATTGCGCTCGAGCATATAATATAGGTATTGCCTTCTAACAATTTTCCGATACACTATTTAACAATACAGTCGAACTTGGTTAACTCGAAGTTGAAGTTAAAAGTTCGAGTTAATCTAATTCGACCGTGTACTTTAATCTACTAAAATTCGATGGAATTTGTAAACGTAGTACGCATTCCAATGGTTTTATGAGATACCTACAACGTACAAGTATTATATAATAATAACAAAATATTAAACATTTAAACTTATTATAAAAGAACATGTTGACTGTTAGGATTAATGATACATATATATATTATGTTAGAATATTGTATATAATTATATAAATATATACATACAGAGTGAGGCAAAGGTCAGTTCCTCGATTTACACAACAAAGAAACTGCGATAAATGAAATACGAAGTTTTAATGTATCGAATAATGAATGAGGTACAAAAGCTCACTGTTTAGGTTGGAACTGATGGCCATCTTTGTCGATACAACTGTGGCAACGGATGCCCACAGAACGGCATGTGCGGCGTAGGATTTCAATCTGTGTCGGGAAGTGACTTTTGCAGCAGTCAGTATATATAGACATAAAGTTATACTAAAATTGGAAAGTCTAATGTATTATAACGCATGGCCGTATACAACATTAACATATACCTAACATACAACATTTCAATATAATATAATTTATATTAGGTATCTGTTATGTCTTTCTATTATACAAAATGTCTATAAAAAATAGTTTCGTAAAATAATTACCATAATAATCAATTTAAGATTTTTTTTTATATTATCATTATGTATAAATTCTTTACACGTGGTCAATTATACGTACAATTTGCACAATAAAAAAGTCGTAGAAGGAATCGCTATTGAGTGCAAATTTGAAGAGAAATTAATTTAAAATGTTGAATTTGACGTGGTGTTAAACATTAATATGTGTAATTATTGTGTATTATGCATTACTAAAAATAATAATAACTTATAATGTTGGTATTATTTTTTATTAGTGCTGTATACTTTATACTTACTCATTATTATATTTTTTTGTTTTTATCATTACACTGTCTACGGTATCTAAGGACATTGAACGTAACATTTTTAAGTTTTCGTACCTACATATTTTAATTACAATTTTTGAAATACCAATGTCTAGGTATAATATTATTTAATATAATATGCTTAAATTAGTTACAATTATAAAATATTTTATACATCAGTTAATGAGTCACTATGCATTAACTGAAATAGTGACTTCTCTAACTTGGTCAATTTTGTAAATAGAAAAAAAACTTTTTATACAAAAAATGTTTAAAAAAAAATAATCTATCCGAATATGTAAAAAAAAAATGGTGTTTCCATTTAAAGAAATGTAAGTTGTATTGCGCATGCGCACACCAAACGTGTAAAAAAATTGAAAATCATACATAAATGTGTATTTAGGTACCCTCTAGGCCCTCTAAAATATTTACTACAATACAAGGTCATCCACCTGATATTTAGTGGTACCTTAAATCGTGATCACACTGTATATTCTGAATTTAAGACAGATGTATAAGTATTAACCTAAATGACAAAATACCTAATCATATAGTAGCTTTGTATGTATTATTGTATTAAAATATTTGAGATATTATCTAACCTATTCCAAACTACCATTTCCTAACTATTGCCAGTGCTGATTCTGCGGTTCTATGGATTAAAATGCCTGGGCGCAATTACTAATATAAGAGCTGCCAAAAATTGCTATTTTATAAGTTATTTTATGTATTAATTATATATGTATAATGTATATATTTTTCGGGGTGTATGCAGTGGTGGATCTAGTATATTTGTTAACCCGGGGCAAAGTATAAAACTAATGCTCCCTCAGTCCACCTTTATTATGCCTATAACTGTTAATATATTCACTTATTATTTGGTAATTTGGCACCCTCCGATTAAGACTTCTGGGGCAAATGCATCGGTTCGCTCCCCTAGATCCAGCCCTAGGTATATAATTAAAGTGAATATATATTTAAAAATAGAAAATTTCCAATAGATAGGTACTTCATGTCTTCATGGCTCATGTGTTCTTTTAAATCGAGCCAACCGTAGGAATTAACTGAGTCCATAACAGTTTAAATAAACGGGTGTGGGTATAATTTATTAAAATACTCGTAGGTACCTTTTTGCTTCATCGTTCTTTAATATTCTTAATAATTTATTACTTTACAAAATTACAAAGTTAGAAAATCTAGGCAATAAACTTGAGGTCTTTAAAACAAACTTAGTTTTTAAGCCCTGGTACCATGCATCTTCATATCCTAGTGACTTAGTGACGTTGTTCCTTACTAAATCTAGTAGCTGCATTAAAATGCGTCAACAATTCAATAAAACTATAGGCGAGTATGCTTTTACATCTACCGAACTTCGATTTATACGACTACTGCTTGTTTTCATTGCTAGATTGCGTTGCCATATATCATTTTTTAATTTAGTTTCCGTGCCAACCGACATGGTTCACGTATTCTTCAGTTTGTTAGTAGTTGTTGACCAATATTTACGGTAGGATGGCGATGCTCTAGTATTTCGAAAGTTTTGGGAGTTGAGGATAACAGACGTTTTTTAAATGATAATTCCAAGACATAGTTGTCTAAAATATCTGTCGTAATACTCTTATAATATACTTATACATTATATCTAATTTTTTAAAACCAAGAATATTAAATTAGGGAAAAGGTAATATTTACGTAAAAATTGATTTTGTTTTTTTTTATAAATAAAAATGAATAGCCATAAGTACTTGAAATAAAATTACAAGTATTTCTAAACATAATATTTTATTATATTTTTGTTCTTTTTGAACTATTGATTAGTTAGGCCAGGTTTAAGATGTTTGAATTTTGAATTTTCTTCATTTTTTATGTATGAGAAACTTGAATGAGAATTTTAAAACTTTAAACAAGATTTATAATAAGTTATACTTGTAATTATTTTGTTGTAGTTTAAACAACATTATTCGTTGGCACTTTTTGCAACTATAGTTACTATACTTACGTATATTATTATTTACAATAGGTACACAATGACATTTTTAAATTATTTAGATTAATTTTAAAATATACTATGAACCTATTTACACCATCCTACGATACATCGGTATTGATTTAACAGCTATTTATATTATAATATGAAATAATATAATACGTGAGAATTTTTGTCGAAAATTGGTTTAACTTACTGCATTACCAATATTAAAAATTACAAATAGTATTAATTATGAAATAGACTATATAGTATATTCTATAGTCAATGCTAATAGCTATATAAATATAAACTATTTTATCGTTTTACTTGATAATTTTATTTTACAATACAATTAAAATACTAATCAATTCATATTGACTTTGCAGTGAAGGATAGTAACTATTTTTTCGGACAAAGTGTGAATTCCAGAATTGTATGTACACAATGCCAAAATGTAGTACATTTAAAGGAACATATATGGAAATGTATTAGCTGAGTACGCAATGACTAAATTTCAAAGGGCAAATTAGACCATGATTACAATCATTAAACGGATGCACTATGACTATGCTACTATGAGTACTGTGGCATATTCTATTGTCTTTATCAAATATCAGCTGTATTTAAGTTGGTCATCTATATTTTTGCAAAATTCTAAGAATATTAGATTAGAATAAGATAAAAATGCGATTTGTAGTACAAAGAAGTGAAATGTAGAATTTTATATTTTCTTACGTCATATTTCAAGTTTTTTTTATTATTTTATTTTTGGAAGTTTTATATTTTACTTAGTAAAAATGTCGTTTAATTTGTATCTTATCTACTAATTACTATCTTCGTAGACAAAATATGGCACCTAGACTGCTAGACATAATAAGGTATAGGCAGACATAATAGACAATAGTGATAATATTACCGTATGTATATAATATTATAATAATGCATTATGTCTATTCACTTTTATTTAATTTAACATAATTATATACTCATCGTGTTATGAAGTTGACTTCTTATCTTCTTTATTTTTTTATTATCATCAGGATTATGATCCATAATATTATACCTTTTTATTCGTGAAATTATTAGCTATTTTTATCATTTTTGTAGATATGTAGTCGAATCAGACTACGTTGCTGTTACTTAGTCAACCAATCGTTTTTTATGCATAATAGCTGGTAAATATTTGTATTTTATATCGTTTTTATCACATATTTAATGATATTTAACACAATGTAATTTTAAACAATTTAATACTAGGTTTTTAAGTTATATTAAATTATATTCTTGATTATTATTATTTATTAATGAATAAATATTATAACTAAATACTTATAAGATTAATTTTTATTTAAAGCGCATATCTATTCGATATAGTGAACACTGCTCAAAATGAAAAGGCTATATTTTTTAACATATGATTAAAATTTATAATACTAGATATGTCTAAAGTTATGTATGATATATAGCAGACAAGTATCTAATTTGTTTGTCTATTTAGACAATTTTATTTGAAATTATTGGATCAATATAATAAGTATATCTTGACCTTTTTATAAATTTTTACATTTAACTAAGAAACATATTATTTATACGCATTACTTTTGACGTTGTTCAATGAAGGTATTTTTTGTCGTCCTCGTCAAAATGTTGTTATTATGCCACTCGAATTTAAATATGAACAATTACTAACCTCTCCAGAGAAATATCAATTTTAAGCGGCTAATATAATTAGATCTAAATAGAACCTGTAATATTTTAACTCGGCTGGACTATATTTTGGTTTATTTGGTATTAAATTTAAACTAAATTAAAATGTTGTTTAATTTTGTTCTAACATATTTTAACGGATTTTCGGCTGGTAAAAGTTTTTAAACTCCCCTAGCGGGTTCTTATACCCTATCCATCAGTGATTATAATAAGTGGTTTATATATTCACCTATCGTTTGAAATAAGAAGAAGACGTTTCTAAAACTACTGGAATATCACTTGGTGTCTTGGTTCAATTAACGAGGTGGTATAAAGTCATTGTAACTTATAACTTGTTCGAAATTTGTATTCGTAGAATATATATAATTTAATATATTTAAAATATCTTATTCTACTATCTTATATTAATTTAGTGTGCAATGTCCATACGTATAATCCAAATAAGATTATAATTTAATTTATCAAATTATATCTACTTACTTAATATTGTTTTGAATACATAATCATATTTTTTTTTAATACATTTTAAACAAGTTTAATATTTAAATTTATATTTTATAATGTACAATGTGAAATATATTTTTAAAATAATATTTAATAACTTGTATTACAAGAACAAATGGAATTCAAGATAAAATTGTTTAGCTGTGATTGAATCTAAATTATTACTTTTAAATATTAATACTAAAATTTACAATAATCAGTGATAATTCACATTTTATAATTATTTTAATATTCAATTACAAGTGCACTAGGAGTATGTATGTTTGTAGCATACATTTTAGTATTTTACATTTCTGGATAAAAAATGAAAACATAGCAATTATTTTTTTTTAATTGGATTAAAATGTCATTTAAAAATGTGTGGTATAAGCAGAGCAAGGGTTATTACAATTATTTACTATCTATTTATTCTATTTAACTGATAGTTTATTACCTACAATATATAATTTGCTGTTTTTAAAGTATTTTAGAAATGTTTATAAAATCATGCTGGTATAATTATTAAAATTTTGGGTTACTGTTGAAGTTATAAGTTATAACTATCTACCTCGTACATAGGTAAAGATGATACAGATATAGATCATGTTTTATATTTACAATTATTACAAAATACTAATTATTTAAAAAACATTTAAATTGTTTTTGCGTAGTGTTAGATTATAATACGTATAGTGTTTACTGCATGTGTTTAGTTTTTAATAGTTTATTTATAATTTTCTTCTTTATTACTGCAGTAAAATTTAGACCAAACACGTGATGCTGCGGTAAATAGCGGAAGGACAATATATAAATTAATGTGACTGTGGTCAAGGACTTAAAAACCATGTCTGCGCAACATCTGAAAAAAAGCAGACTGAAGCAAAATCACTTTATGAGAGAAACAATGTAATAATGATGTGGTATATTTATTGAATTGTTTTATTGGTGAATGGGTTTAAATAAATAATTGTAGAAGGTATAGGTTTAATCAATTCGTTGTAGACTTATAGTTACCTATAAATAATTTGTAAAAGCTTATTGATTCATACGTGATTTTAAAAGTATATTTATAATTTTATATTATATGTTTTGTCCTAAATACTTTGGTATTTATAGCAATAATGGTCAATGAATCATAATTGAGCATACTATATAATATGTAGCCATATAGCCATATAGGTAATAGGTAAATAAACCTATTTTTAGATTTCTTTCTAAATTCTATCCAAGAAATGAATGTGTATAATTTTTCGATGGGTAATGTATTTATTTTGTTTTTTAAAATAACGAGATAACTTATTTTTAGGGTTAAAGATTAAAGATTAAAATATTTAATAAGATGTATTAAATGTATTAATAAAATAATGTAATATTTAATGTATTTAATGTATTAATTTTTTATAGATAATAATAGATATACAATTTGATAATATTTGTATTTTTTTTTTATCTGATTGTTATTTTTTTATTAAATTGTTGATCTATGAATTATTATGCTTCTTTTAAATAAAATATAATTTTAATTTATATTCTTTATACTTATTCAAAATACAATAAATACTATAAATAACAATTCCATAGTTTTGTACACAGAAGAAGGGTTCTTTTAAATATTTTTTCATCAATAAAAATTGACATAAATTCTTTCTATTAGTTGTCTATAAACCATACTTTATTGTTTTAACAAATTTTAGATCTTTTAGAATATTAATTTATTTCTTTGTATTATCTATAATTATTTTAATTTATGCAAATATAAAAAATACGACAAAATCTGTTTTAATAACCATTATATGGGTACCTACTCTAAAACAATTAGCTAAAATGCAAGCATAGCAAAGATCAAATGATTTTTTTTCGTTGAAAAAAAATCACAATTCACGTCCGGTGTTCGGAAAACTATGTTTCTATAGAGATGTGTGAAAACGTGACAGCAATAAATAAAAACAAAAAAATAAATAAAAAATATTTGTCATGGATCACCAGTCACATCCTAGTCATCACGTCCGACAACCAAACAGGACAAGGAAAAGAAAAATCGATTGAAACAATGGACCAATCAAGGAACCATACCAGAATATCTCTTTTTGGCTTATTTTAAAGAAGTTGAAAATTTTTAAATAACAATAATGTTTTTTCTGTTGTATTCCAGTATAGTTATCCTGTATTTTATTTTCATATATATATAACATATGCATAAAATATATTATTAGGTTTAAATGCGTATATTATAGTTACGTACGTTTAGAAAATATGATCTTACAGACAATATTGAAATTTTAAATGAACACACTTAAACATATTCAATATTTATATTTTGTCTTATGTGTTTTCTAAATAAGTAAATATTTTAAAGCTACGAAGGTATATATAAAAAAATAACTAAGTTGCTCAGTAATTATCTTCCAAAAATGCTATATACAGCTCAGCGTTATAGCCCGGCAGATTAACACGGATTAACAATATGCTATTACACATATCGGTTAAATTTGTGATTATTAGACAACTACTAGTATAGTTTAACATAAGATTGAAAATAATGTTTTTATTTATTAATCATCATACTATTCTAGACCTATATTTTAAAGTACTTACTAATTATTAAAATTTATCATTACATATTTTAATTGTTTTTTTTCATCATACGCGAGACACGAGTACATGACAATCAGAACAGATTTTAACATTCAACGATTATAGATTACAATATTGCTAACCTGTTTGTTTCATCTCTTATAAATACGTAATTAATGATAACTCGAATTTCAGGCTATATTCTGGTACAGTAACCGTAAACTTCGGTGTAAACAGTTGTTTCCTTCGATGATGTAAACACCCGTTAATTTGCATGTCTTGTTCACTCGTAGATGAACACTAAATAATATATATATACACACTCTCTAGAAATAATTAAAAGTATGCTAATAGAAATTAAATGGCTTTTATCATTCGAAAGACGCACCTCTAGGATCCAGTAGCTTATTCACGATTGGGTTCAATTGGGCAGGGTCAATAGTTATTAAGGTTATATATATATATATATATACTCACACACACCTATAATAGCCCGTATTCCCCTTGTACACTCGTAACTATTCTGCCCGTGGACAAGTGTTGTTCAGACGAATTATATAATACTTACAATAATTATTATTATGGTGTAAATCTAAACTATTGTGGACCAGAGATAATCACTGTATATGTGAAATTGATGGAACTCTCTATTAACCCCTCCTGTACGTGTACTCATACATTATCCATTTATAAGGGTAGCCAGCTGATCGGCGTGTCTGCGTGAGATTGCCAATTACGATAATACGATATAAGCAGCGTGTACTTCTATTCAGTTGTATATCTCTCATTTCGAACGCTATTATTATATTGATACCACGGATAACGAGAAAACACGCAGGATGGCATAGTTTTTTTTTACTACATAGTATTATATGGATTAAATACAAAGTCCGTTTTATAGCTAAATAAATTAAAAATCAAACACGATAATCTTGTAGACTACATGCAATATCAATTTTTTTTATCGTGTTCGGATTATTCTGTATTTTTCTAATAATAAGTTCAAATAGTACCTATATGGTATGAGTTCTATGTACGAAAAATAAAAATAATATAAAATAAAATATTATATTATATATAAAAAAAAAAATATATTTGTAACGTTTTTACTTGTTAAGAAAATCGCCTAATATATTTGTTAAAAATCATGTTCAGTGGACCGGTAGTTCGACTACAGTATTTTTGATGAACAAATTGTTTTCGTTTTTTTAATTGTTCGCCTGGTACTTATACTATAGTTTTATTAACCGTATTGTTGATAAGTTGTTTTTATTACAATTTTTCTAAATTCTATATTATATTCTTTCTTTATTATGATTTTTATTTTCATATCATGTTACGATTGTTACGTATACTTATATGCATGTATCATAAGTAAATTTTCATCATCGTGTTCTTTTAAAAAAAAATACATTTCCACTAACAAATTAGATCGTTGTGAACACGAATTTGACGAGGTTCAGGATAATAGTCACCGTCTGTATACACTACTCATAATTTTACTGGTATATATACTGTAGGTAAATCTATAATGTATTAAACACAATATAGATAATATAGGTATATGAGCTAGTATATCTGCTGCATGTATTATACAGTTTAGTGGCATTTCGATAGTTAAGATTGTGTAGCATGTAGCGTATACCGCGGCACTGGAGCTTAACTGTAAGACGTGTTCAAAGAAGATCGGTGTCGTTAAATACAATAAATATAATAATTGTATATAGGACGCACACGTGTTGAATAACGAGTTTCACTGGAACACTTATAGTATTGAGTACAGCAAAAAAAAATGCAATTGAGCCATAATATGTATTAAATATATATATGTATATATTTTAGTAATATAGTTTATCGTGTACATATATGAATAGGTATATAGTGTACAAAGCATAGTACGGTATACGCACGATGTTATTATTATATATAAACAACGACAAAGGGGGGCGTCAAGCAATAATGTGGTACTAAATTAGTGGTGGAGTAGGGGAGCAAGAGAGCTTTCCACCGTGCGCTCCTGATGGTCTGTATAGTCGTTTGCGATCCCGTCCGACGAACAGTCTTGCAAAGTGCTCTGAAGTGTTGAAGGTCTATTCTCAATATAATATTTTATCTGAAAATAACTAAAATTCCAATTGAAAACGTACAGTTTTTTACATTTGCTAGGAATATAATATACTGTCTGGTTGTATAATTTCTATTTTCATAAATACACGACTATTCAATAATGATCCGTTGTCAGATGTACGCGATGGTCGTCTTTGTATTCGGGTGTCTCGTCTTGTTACCGGACCACAGTAAGTTGCTTATTTGATCACGATAAATTATTTTTTGCCCAGCGATATAGTTGGGTATATTATATTTATTTATCGTTTTGACCGTTTACACAGGCAAAGCTATCAATTGTTGGGTGTGCTCCACGGACACAGATCAGCGGTGCAACGACCCGATGAATATGACCAAAGGTGCGATCGAGGACTGTAGCAGAGCGCCACATTCGGCTTTCTTGCAGCCAGTGTGCAAGAAACAAAAACAAAGAGGTACGCGTCCATATTATACGATAATATACATATAAAAACTTATGGGGGTTTTTATAGACGTAAACCGCTGGAGATCACATACATGATTTGTATTCGTGTTTTCATAAAACGATGGATAATAATATTAGATTATAAAATCAGGTCACACTGGCAAAAATGAGTGAAGGTCCTTATACTTGGACGTAATTCAATCCAATTCGATATCACATACTTGCTGCACGGCACTATTGTTTTGTCCAAAGCAGACGTTCCACATAATGTTTAAAATAATAATTAAAATAACTGGTTACAACTGGTTTATGTATAGTAGGAACCTATATCGATCCTATATTCTTTATACTATACTTTGTACAGCATAAATAACACAATATTGTTGATAGATTGTACTTTATATTGAATAATTCATTTTATGCTTCATCATAACTTAATTTAATTGTTTTTTTTGTACAAAGTTTTTTAATAATAATTGAAATCGTACGAAAACAAATTTTATGGTTTTGGTATTATATATATGAACGTAACCTCAAACCACGAATAGAAAACCAATTATTTAATTAGTATATTTGTTTGTATAATGTTATATTATTTAAACATTTATCATCTATTTTAAACATTAATACAGGTAGTTTATTGAATTCAATATGTATTATTCGACGTCCGTCCCGTAACCTCGTGTCTCTATAATACATAACTATAAAGTGTAGGTTTCTACTTTCTATGGAATAAAATAAAATACAATGGACACTGGACAGTATAATATTGTTATATAATATTTCAACACAATATTTACCCAATATGAGTTTATTTTAAATACATAAATATATAAATTTTTTTAAATATGATGACGTAATGTTATCATAGCGTAAGTACGCTATAATCATACGTTCTGCTTAATATATAATAAAATCCAAATATTTGCATTTTTTAAAACAAACGCATATTTTCAAAATACTTGTAGCTATACATTTTATTGAATTTAAAATACTTCAATATCTATCTTAAATACTAAAAATATTTTGTAGATTAGTGTTTTATATGTGTTTACTTGACTAAACTGAGCGTTCAACAACGAAAATACATCATACAAGATACAAATGTACAAAATTAATTATTTTTTAAATAAGTACGATATATAATATGAATAATTAAAGTAAAAAAAAAATTGTAGTAGAAATCAAATAGCTGTTTTCAATAACATATCGAATTTAGTCGATCCCGACAGGTATTACATTACATATCATTGATAATTTGATAATGACGTAAGTATTAGTTAAAGTGATCATATGTGTCAGCCGTTTGAATAACCAATTTTTACTGTACCTGATACCTGTACCATGATTTATCTGAATGTAATATGTATGATGTATATATATACTTGTACATATACACTACTCCTATTATCATATCATGTACTATTAAATTATTATAATTTCATCTTTCTATAGCCTAATTGTTAATTATCAATCAATAGTTATATAATACTATGTCTTGTAATTAACTATTGCTTTTTTTAATCTACACGTAGTATATATAAACCAAATTGTGACATTGACGATTAAATTCTTTTAAATTAATGGATATACGAGATGGTCTATGCGTATTGGGGTGTTTTTTTCATCTTCATTATGGTACCTCGTGTTTTTCGATGATTGAATTAAGACACAATGAACTGAATTTAATTGCCTGCTTAATTTTTATTAACCTTTTGGCCATTCTTGTAAGGAACGATGATTCACCGGAAATTCGTATTTGTCAGCCCGCCCGCAATGTTTTAATTGCTATTTACATTTCCAGTAAAAATTTTGAGATAAGTTGTTTTGTTTAACTAAAATAACAGTTTAACTATTTTTAGGAACCAGAAATACCATTTCTGGGTTCGTTTACCGGAAATTGTTTTTACGTATATGTTATATTATATACTCGTATACTATATAATACAATTATATATCTTTTTTTTGGTAATGATGCAACTCGGGAGACAAAAAAAAACAATCAACAGGTGTGTATAGTGTATACGTATATACGGTGACAATATTTTTTTATCTGAAAAAAACATAGAGATCGAAATTTGAATAGATTTAACATTCTGGCTCTTAGAGGTTTCACGCTCGTGTTTCAACTTTCAAGGGATAACCCGTATTCTATTGTAAAGTGATAGTATAACGTCGTTAGCAATTGCATTATATTAATTATTTCGACAAATATATAACTATATAAGTTATATTGGTCGTTTTATAGTTATCATAAATTATAATATGATATTTTAATAACATGTATTATAACAACGCATGCAAATATTGTAAATGTGTAATCGTAATCAAATAAACTTATGTATTATTGGATATTGTATTATAAAAAAAAAATCTAGTTTTGGCATACACGACGCGACGTATTGGTACATAAATTATACACATATGTTTTGTAAAAACAATAAAGTAAATTATACAGATTAAGTATATAGATTAAATTTAAAGTGGATACTCTAAGTATTTTTCAACTTTTCAAGTGTACCTATATGAACTCAAAATATTTGTTACCATTTTTTTTTTAAATACGATTTTTTCAAATAAATATATAGTTATCTTTAGCCCAACAATTATGAAAAACGAGGCCTCACTATTAAAAATAATAAGCTCAATAACCAACAAATCTAAAACCGACCATGAAATAAACATATTATTATATTTTTTGAGAAGGTAGAAAAATTGACACTATTGGCAATAAAAGTTATTAATTTATTATCTATGACAAATACAGAACAATGCGTAGAATTGTATTTATTTTTAAAATATTAAACAATGAGCGACAAGTAATTTTTTTTTTTTTAAGTAAATTATACACATAATAAAATTATTGCAAACACTACATATTATTATTATATAAATATTGCAGCTTATGTACTAGCATTATTAGATCATTAATATGAAATATGGTAATACTAATACATTTTTAAAGTTATTAGTAGCTTTAATTACATATTATTATACTTAGATAAATTAAGTAAGCAATAGTTTACTTAAAGATAATTTTATGTCAGTAATAAACGGTAAAATATTAACAAATTAATTGAATTTAAGTAAGGTTAGGTTATCATTTTTGGCTATTAAAACTTTTTAAACTTTATTAAATCTTTTTTTCGGTGGTACAATTGGCTATGATTGTATTGGTACCTGGCCCTTAAAAATATCACAATTGCGTTAATACAATATTTTTAATTTTTAAATAAAATTGTTCATATTATTATTTAATAATTCATATTTTTAAATAACCATCAGGAAAATTTACTATTAAGTAAAATTTGTGAAAATAATCATAATAACGTAGTTTTGCAATTATATTTTATGTACAATAATTAAAATATTTTACTTATATAATTAAATGTTTTAATATATATTAAATAGTTAAGTCAAATAAGAAAAAAATAATATAAAATTCAAAATGATAAATAATTATATAATTTTGAATTTCATATAATCTTTTTAATATAACGATGTTGAAGCTCAACACAACAGGATACCTATCCTATATAATTATTTGACATCTTGACTCTTATCGAAATGTATTGGGTTGTGAATAATTTATTGTTAATTTTGTTTAATCAATATCTTTATTAATTCACGTATTTTCAATTAAAATTATTTAAAATTATTACAAATGATACCAGACTTAATTCATTACAGTTTAAAATACAATTTACAATTATAATAATGCCTGCCTCTACCTCTAAGTATACGAGTACTTATAATACATTGCAATTTACAATGTAATTAAATTATAATAATATATAGTTTATCAAACATTATATTATATTTATAGTAATATACAAATCAATATCATACTTAATAGTTATTACACACGGTAGACGGACTTTGTAGTTATTATAGAGTATTAGAGATATAATATATTGTATAGGTATGTTTATGATAACTGATGAATGTTTGTATTTTAATTAAAAAGGCTTACTCATGAATCGTACCTATATGTATTATATAATTATTTTTACTTTTTATTATGGCAAGTGGTGCGGTTTTTTGATGATAATAAGTTGGTGGCGAAACTAATAAACATTATTGGTACTCACGAAATCAGAACTTCCGTTAACATAATATACGCAAATATGGTAATTTTACAATGGTTATTAGAGTCCATATAGGCATAATATATTATACTGTCAAATTAAAAAACTATATTTATATATAATGACAATATTATAATAATTATATAGTATTATTGTTTACCTACGCCCTATAATAATAGAAAAAGTACCAATAATTATTTTACGAATTATAACAAAAATTCAACTGAATATTACTATTTACTATCTGTTCTTATTTTATTTATTTTATAGAATAATAAATAATCATAATAATATGAAACGACTAGGTATATTATTATATTATCATAACAGAGAACAGCTGCATTAATATCTCTACATAAAAAAATTATATATATATATATACTCGCGTTGTGACGGTTCGTCGTCGTCCATGTCCGATCTTAAGCAATATGCGTTTTTACTTTATATATAAGTGTAGGTACTATATTTGGGCATCCGTTTGATCTCGATAAAATTTATTTCGATTTAGCACACCAAACGTTGGTTGTCGGTGCGTGAAATCCGTCGTTCCCGTCCGCTAGACATTAAAACGGATGGTCGACGATATATTCTGTCTACATAGATTTTATAATAGCAATGTACAATATAATATGATTATAATATATATTGTATACATCGTGCATGGTGTTCTATTTAAGGGTCTTATGGTAAACCCTATATGATACTTTTTTAAATTTTACGTGGAAGCAAAAAAAACGAAATTTAGTCTTATATCATTTATTAACTCTTTTAGACGCGTAATATTGTGCGTTTGATTTTTTTTTTCTATCACAGCTTCTTATTCAATCCGCAGTATATAAAGTTACAGAAATCTTAGTTAATATTATTTTACAGAAAAAAAGCACTATGTGGATAAAAAAAATGTTCTTTAGTCGTATCGGAATGTAAGATTTTTAAATATTAGAATTACTACTTATATTCGTTACATTGGAATAAAAATAATTAAACATCTTTTACGTTGCTCAATGTGATTAGTATTATATAATACGAATTGTGTTATAAATTATAATATTACATTTCAAAGTGCAAATAGTTTTTTCTAAAAAAAATATTCACACTGATATACTCATACCTATATTTATAAATTTAAAAATAGTTTTTTGGGCTCAATATTGTATAGTTGTAGCCTGTAGGTTATGATTATACTTATTAATATTCGGCCGGGTTATTAAAGTCGATAATTACACACGCGTAGGTTAAAATGTATGCGTTTAGTAGTATGACATCCAGTTGCTATGTACATAATGTAATATTACGTATTATATGCGTACTTATAGGTACATATTGTACATAGATAAGTACGCCATCCAAAACATTGGTAATATTAGGCACATACCGTGTAACTGCAGTTGGCGGTTATTATTTCGGTCCATTTGGCCATTTCGCCATTTCTTGCACAGCGTCCGCTACAGCATCCGTTTTCGGGACTAGGTATATTATTATTACAGTTAATAGGTATATATATATATATATATATATAATAATTATTGTGTATATTTGACGCTTTCGCCGAGACTGATTTTTTTTCGGCTGTCAACGTTCAAACTGCACCGTTATCCGTACGATTTTTCCCAAGAGGGTATTTACGCAGTATGTTTAATATACATAATATATAGGCATATATATTCAAATGTATTTGTTTTTTTTACGCCGTTTCGCGATTCGCCGGTCGTTTTTTTTCTCCATTCTTTTCGATTTGTATCGTTATTCCGCCCGTGTAATATTATTACTACTATTTGTTATTATTACTATTATTATTATTATTCGTTATTGCGAGCGCGGCGTTTTCGTCGACGGGCAAATCGATTCGTCTCGGGATTTACGGGAGCATCGAGTCGTCACGATTTCACGGTGATGAGTCACCCCCGCCGCTGCTACTTCAAACCGGAGCAATTTCGCGCCTACGACCGTGTACACCTATACCCCGGGCTTACCTAACCACCAGCATGTCTACCTTACCAGTAAACTTACCGTCTACCATAAACGTCAACCTAACCATATCTACCTACGCCTATAGTTTGTAATGTTTGTATGTATGTGTAAGTACACGCAGACACGCGGTTCCGATTCACACGCTTCCCGAACACCGAATAGAGTTTAATATCACGACCATACTGTTATAAGGCCGTACTTATACCTGTACTATGTATATTACATAATTGACACCGTGAAACTGTTCGTATCGGCTTCGTATAAAATCGTGTCACATCAATATACTACAACTTTACTACACTATCGTATATACGCTAATATTGTTATCGATATTATTGTATTAATATATTGTATATTATATTTTTAATCTATCCCAGACGGGTTTCGAAAATTCGACACGAGGTACTCGTATAATTTGTGGGTAAATGGTTTGACATAATATTTAGGTTATACGAGTATCAAATTGTTTTTCCACCCCAAAACGAAATAGCGCTGAAATCGTGTTCATACTGATATCAATCTGTAAACGACACGGTCGACGCGGATTGTTCAACAATAATAATTATATAATACATATACGATATACCTACCTATAGGGACTGGTGCGTCGTGCGATACATAAATACGAGATATTATATCGACGTTCAATATATTTATTTGTCTATAGCTGGTTAATAGTATCTAATTATTATTTTTTTTTATAATGTATATCATGTCGAGATCACAACAATAAGTTACATGTAAAACGTTTAAGATCTCGGTCTGCACTATTTTTAGACATGCGTCGGTAACACGCGCACTTTTAAATTTTAAGTACACTACGAGTCTGCGATGGTATATAAATAAAAAAAACCAATAAACCATATTGAAATTATTGCTCATTCAATAAATGTCGATCCTCGATACGTAATATTATATACATTTCTAGATCGTCGAAGAAGGCTTTAACGGACTACGGACACACGAGTATCTTGTCTTTGTCCTTGAACTATAAAGTATACACAGCCCATCATTGAGAAATAAGATATCCGTCTATGTATGAGAATAGATCGCAATAATTTATTAAGTTATCAACCGCAACGTACATATATTATATACATATAACATTTTTCACTTTCAAACATTCGGATATATGGAAGCATTGATGATGAATATATTCAGTTAATATTAATATATTACTGTTAAAATATTTTGAATACGCATCGTTTGAAAATATAATAGGCATTAGATTTAATAAATGCAAATACTAAAACAAGTAACAACACTAATGGTTTTTATTTCATACAATGAATTCCAAGATACCTATAGTAAATAACTAATAATTATGTATTAATGTATTATACTATTATAGTATATAATGTATTACCTAAATTTATCTCAACGATGCGAGTCATAACTTATGACTTATAAGTAAATAAATCATTTATATATATCGTATGATTGCATTAAATAAATTAAACGATACCTGAAACAAAAAAATGTGCAAAATTATTCAATCTTATATCTTTAGTATATTATTATTGAAATACTGTTGATAATAATATCATCGAAACACTGATTCGTCTGGCTATTATTATAAATAATTATAGAATTATGTAAATCGGGGTTTTTAAGAAATGTATATAAAAAGAAGGTTTTCTATTTTCTTCATGGTACATTATTATGTTACTTGGCTTTCTCCATAATATTGGTTTGATGGTTTAAATCGTAGATTGATATCTGTTACAAATTTATAAAATTACCGATTATATTTTTAGACCCATTATAATTAGGTATATAATAATAATATCATGAATAAATATTTTCTTTAAACTTACGGAAGAGTTAAAAAAAATTATAATGAATAACGAAAAACATAAAGGCTTTGGTAAAATAATTGTTTTTATTTTTATTTTTGCCTATGTATCATATGATTAAAAATAGATTTTTTTGTATAAAATAAATACAAAGTACTAAATTTTTTAGTAAAATCGTCATTTAAATAATTATATCATAAAATCTGTGTGAAATATTTACAAATTGTGTTTAAAATTTTTTTCTTTATAAATTAGACAAAACCTTGTAAGAGTATTTTATACATACAAATGTGAAAAAATATAGGTTATTGATCTAATAACTTAAGCAAACGATCTTCATCAATCTCATTAATGTTTTATAGAAAATCTTATTTATTCTTTTGAATAATTTGTTCACTGTTTTGTTACTCCATTGACTAAATCTTATTATTTTTCAAAGATATATCTATCAGCAGATATTTTTTATTTTTTGATATGTTTATTAAAAATTTTAAAACATTTTTATATCCTACTTTCAAAGCATTTATTGCCTTATGCTGTGATTCCAAACAGGTTGCACAAACTTTTTTTTAATGCCTTTAATTTAATTTTTACTTAAATGTATGCATAAACCGTGTATGCTATTGACCAGAGATTCCCAACTATTTTTGACTCACGGCAACTTAAGATATTTTTTAAAAATCCGGAAGCACCTTATAGTAGTATATCGTGTATTTATATTTATATTTTATAATTTCGATTTTCTTTATTATGTTATTTAAACAAACAAATTAATTAATTTAAGTATTAAATACACACACTTTATCTTTCATTAAATAATTGTTTTTAAATTGCAAAAAATATGTATGATTATTGATTACTTTATATTTAAAAAAGTTTCACGACACTATTTAGTTACAGCTTGTAGGAACCTCGGCTGTAGATTATAAGATTTTGGGATCCTACGAATCTAAGGGGAGGAGGGTTGTGATTTGTACTTAGTGCACACAACTCTCCTATTGCGCTACTGTATGTACGATACCGCTAGGTAGATAGGTTTTGATTTATAACAAGGTAACTCGACGTTATTATTAAAATACAGTAATATTTAACTTAATATAATAATTTATAAATTGTAAAATTCGTCATTATATACACTAGTTATTTAACGTTTTGATTTAAAACAATAATAATATATTTTTTGTAAAATATTTTGGTATACTAATATATTTTTAATATGTAATATTAAATATTTTATGAGAAACGTGATAGCGTCAAGGTGATACTAATATTGTTGAATGTTAAATAGATAGATACTTATATCTGTACAGTTTATTTTATATATTAATATATTATAGTTAAGGTACCTATTTCGCAATGAATAAAAAAAAAAAACAAGAATTATGAAAATAAATAATACGCGTAGTTTAATTTAGGTATTTGTCTCGCATCACTCATTCCAGCACAAACTACTATAAATTATAGTATTGTATAATATATATATTAAAATTATTATACATTATAAATAAGATTATGAGCAGAACTCAGTTGACAGCTTATAGTTATACTTAGGTACCTAGTTAATAGTTTCCTATATTTATATACTATACAGCTTACAATATACATGTTAAATGTGAATAATAATAATAGTACTATTATAAATTAGGTAGAAATAGGTACTACTAATACTACTCATTATTATTACTTTCATAGATCAGCGTACGTTTTTTTTTTTTTTATGGTAAGTTCTATTATTCTAAACAAATCTACTATTATAGTATTGGCGTATTGCACTGTGCAAATATATACGAGTTTATGATATGCCTACCTAGTACCTATATATTTTAAAAGTTTCTATTGAATTTTTTAACTAATTACACCTACATTATTCTTTTTTTTCATCTAACTATACGCTTATATTAAAATAAACAATCGCTTTGGTTTTCGAAATTGCCATCAACTTTTACGGTTGTAAAAATATTTAATCTTAAATTATAGACAATGTCACAATAATATGTTTTTTAGTACATGCTATTATTTACAACGTATATTATAACCTATATCCTGTATGTTTTATGTTACAAACGCGTTTTCACTGAAAAAAAGCTAATTATATTAAAACAACAATAATAATACTATAATCGTTATCATTGATACTACATCATGGTTATTACAAAATAATATTGGTAGGGTATACTCTTCGAATGCAAAAATTAATATTTTTGTTATTATTTTTTATTACTTCGCTATATTTAATTTTTGTTTAGATCAATAATATTTGTGTACAGTGTACATGGCTCATAGGTTATACTAATGTTTTGACGACCTACCTATACATTATACATAATACATATATCGTGATTCGTGACTCATTGAAGCATTATATTTTTTATAGAAAATAGAACGGAAATTATGTTTGCGTATTATATTAGGACAATTTATAATAGAACTCAGACACTCAGTAATTAGTAATTACTAATGTAAACAGTCAAAGAACTCCAGAAAATTCAGATTTTGAAACACTTTTAATTCCACGACTTATTATGAAAAAAATATAAAACGATTAATTTAAACCAAATTATTTTTTTTTGAAAATCATTCATTATTTGGTGTATAGCTCCATTCTCACAAGTTTGACCATCGCATATTATACTGAAAATGTGTGTGGTAAACACGATTTTTTCTTCGTTAATATATAATAGGGTGTATTGCAATTATATACCTAATTAATTATTTATTATAATAATATTACCTTTATAATTTATGATGTAAATTACAGTGAATGGGGAGCTGCTGATAATCCGGTCGTGTGCTTGGGCGTCGGACAGCCGGAGCGACGATGGCCCATGCGCCATAAATACCCCTGCGAATATACGTATCGAACACTGCAGCACGTGTGACCAGGACCTTTGCAACGGCGCGATAGTCATTGGAGGCTGCACCATATTCCTGACCATCGTTTTGGCGATCGCGACCCATCTCGTTACTTATTAACATCAGCTTTTTTATTTCAAAACGCGCCCTTTTCTGCCTTAACAAAGCGGTCATACTATACTCATGTAGGTATATGACACACATTTTTAAGTATATAATATATATAAATATTATATATATACACTGTATGTTTATATATATTACATTATTTTGATTTCTTCGATATTAAACATTTCTTTTTTTATAATTATTGTAACTATATATAAAATTTAAAAAAAGTATAATTTTATTTAATTTAAAAAGGTAACATAGTTTTAATTATAAGGAATATTATGATTTATATATATCTTAATTACAATCCTAACGATAAGAAATTATAAATGGTTATTAAGAATTACATTTTTATAATTTATCATTATACACCTATTTTCTTATTTTCTTTCGCTCTTCACCCCTCCCTTTATATGGGGTCGGCCACCCTCGTCCTATAGATCTATAGAACTTTCTCTCCCCCCATTATATATAATTACCTATTATTTAAATGTTTGTTTTGTTATTTAATGTATTTGTTAATTGTATTTAAAAACCTCAGTACCTATCACCTTTTTTGATGAGTTATATAGGATTACTTATGTATTTTATATGATTATTCAGTAGGTGTAGGATAAGTGCGCTGTTTTCATATTTTAAAATGTACCTAAAAGTAAGTGTATTGCATTTTTTTTATTTTTTAATAAAACTATCTACATAATGTTATACTTTATTTTAAAACTTAGATTAAATGTAATGTAATTTAATATTTATGGGCATATATATATATATATATGTGCATCTATAATAATAATGATAAAGAATAAAATAATACGTATACATTATACAGGTTATATACTTACCTTCTATTTTTTTTAATTTGATTTAATATTTTGTACGAATGGACCATTTCCTTCTAAATAGGTTTTGGTTATTATTTTAAATTATATCATTATAGGTTAAACCGCGTGTTTTTTTTACATTGTTACGTACGTACGATAGCGAAAGTGTAACCGACTTTAAATGTCTTGTAATAATAAGACAATCATGTTTTGGCTACGCTAAAATTATTGCTGTTTAAACTTGCTTTTTGGTTTCTTATTTATTTATTATATAAAAATAAGTATATAATATAGTCATACCTATTATATAAATTATATAAATATATATGTTTTATATATATTATTTTGTTCACGTCTTCCCAGTTCGGGTCAATTCGTAGTATACATTTTTATCAGTTATCCGTCCAAAAATAAGCGCGTAGATCTCTTATTGCTGTTTTTAAGCATTAGATCAACGACATTAAATTTTGTATAAAATATTTTATTGTACAAAATAGGAATTTTATATTTTTAACATATTATTATCATTATTTGAGATTAAATATATGTTGCATGAGATTTATATTTTATCGGCGAGTAATCGTTACCTATAACCATTAATATTTTTAAATTAGTGATATCAATTTAACGTAGGTATATACAGTATACCACCTATACATGTATTGATATTTATTATTTAGTGTATAATATTGGTGTTTAAATAAAATAACCTACACTTTTTATGAATTGTTATTGATATGTTTGATATTATATGTATGATCATTGATCGTATCGATTTTTATAGAATAGATTCATTACATTTTACATAATATCATGGCATTATGTATTACCTATACATAAATATGTTATAATACCTACTAATAATGCTATAATAGGTACCTACAATATAATTAATAATATTTATATACTCTATTTAGGTACTTAAGTACTTATGTAGTATGTACTATTTTATGTCTATAAAGACTTTATCAACAGCCGCAGGCGCGAACGCAGAAAAAAAGTTCAGGCTTCAGGGGGGGGGGGGGTTGAAAAAAGTTTATAAATAGCATACTATTTATTTATTTGTAGGTCAGGTAATTTATTTCCTGAAATTATAGGGGTGGGGGGAGGTTAAACACCCAAAACCCAGTCCTGCGTTATCGTCTGCCAACAGCCAACAGAAATTGAATGGTCTGAATGCGTAGTGTAGTGTAGCATTGTTCACAATTTTAAGACATAATTTAATTCATTATCAGTAGCATTTCACCAGTTAAAATAAATAGTTCTGATTTTCTGAATTTAATATAAAAATTATATTGGTACCTAATAACTAATAATAAATATCTACTGTTCTCATAACAATTTTCCAATTAAAAAAATACCTTCTTAAGTTTACCGTTTATTTATTCTACATCTCATACGCATATATAGGCGTGTTTACGGGAGGTGCCGAGTGGGTACTTGCTCCCCTGTGAACTATGCCTACAACATAATCATGCCCGGATAAAAAAAGTCGTACAGTGTGTACCCTGCAGTACCTTATATCAGCTGTATCTACCTATAGATTTTGATTATTTGTTTCATATTTTGTAGTTTTTTAATCTTGAAAAATAAAAAATAAATGTTTCTTCATGTCTAAAAAAAATAGGTCTCACGATTTAAAACTTTGTTGTACCCCCTCGGCCACCAAATTCTGAACTCGCCTATGCTCATAGGTATACGTATATTAATTACCAAGTGTTTGGCATTCAAAAATGCAACACAATAAAATTCATACCTATACGGCTATACGTAGTTTAATACATATACCTAAACGGCTAAATGCCCAAATATACATCAATAACATTGTTATAGTTAGGGCTCGGGACTTATTGAATTCGCATAATTTTATTGAATAGTCCAATAAATTGCTAAGTAAGACAGAAATTTGTTTCAAGTTGTAACGAATTTAAATATATCAAAGAAAAATTGCATATTTTGAGGTTTTAATAAAAACACGCATTTTTTCACAATAGACATTTTTTTATGCATTTAATATGCTATATTTTAAGTATTATGTAGAATATTTCTTATAATAGTTAATAAGAGTTTTCTGTGCACTATCGTAATCAATTATTATCGATAAACGTCAAATAAAGATAAGATATTTGAAGAGAACTTTCTGGTATTTTTTTTAAAAATAGTTTCCTATACGGCTCGTCATTACTCTGCTAGCATAATAGTAGCCCACATATCAGTCTCGTGTCTTGCGGTCTCGTGTGCGCGTCGTACGATCGTAATATATTATTTTTATTATTTATTACTATAACTTATAGTCATACCTATCTATAATGATGTAATATAGGCTAAAGGGTATGCGGACATTTGGTCCCCGCGAAAAAATGTCGTACGCGACAATTGGTCCCCGTCATAATTTTATACTCGGACAATTAGTCCCCGGCGTAAAAGTAAAATGGTAAATACAAAGTATTTTTTTACTAATCAATAAACGTTCTTAAAGATGTTTTTTCAATAATATAATACTTTTAAAATATAATAGGGAATAGTTATTTGTTTAAAAAATAAATAAAAATTAACAAAATAATAAATAATAGATATCGTTGAAACCTGTAAGCGACAAAGAAAAAAACATTACTTCTATTTGCAATAGTTTTGATAATAACTTTTCAAAAGACGATCTTTTAAATTATTTGTTTAGTTTAGGCTTTCGAGATTTACATAAATTTTAATTAAATTTTGAATTTTAACTTTTTACTTTTACGCCGGGGACTAATTGTTCAAGTATAAAATTATGACGGGGACCAATATTATTACCGATATTATATTATATTTTATGTTCATTTTTATTTATTTTTTAAACAAATAACTATTACCTATTATGTTATTGAAAAAACATTTTTAAAACCAATTGTCCGCATACGACATTTTTTCGCGGGGACCAATTGTCCTAGATCCAGGCTAAAGCTATGCAATTGAACATTGACGAAGGTGACTTGTCAGTATGTGTAAACTGTAAAATAAATTAAGTAAACGTGTGTGATGGACGATGGTGTGTGTGGATCCTATTAGGGATGTATTGGGTTATACAAGTTTTAAATACATGCCATAAATTCTAATGTACCTCAAAACCATTTTTCTCAATGCGCAAGAAAATTAGGTAGGAACCTAGTTAATAAACACTTTTTGTTCTTTTTTCTTAGTTCGCAACCAAGAAGTACAATAATTCGTGCTCTTGCGTATAATATAAATTGTTAACCTTATTCATTATCCACCATAATTATTTTTAGGCGGCGAAAATAGCTATTTTTTTTATAAAGGGACCGCTTCACGTAAATGTGGTGGTGGGTATCTCAATGATCGATCCAAGACTCGTCGATTTATAATTTGTGAATAATTTTTATACTTTTATTTTATTCGATGTTGTAGATTTAGCCTTGTTGATTTAACACCGGAACAATTGATGGGTGACGGATGTGTAGATACTTTAAATAGTCACTTCATTGAAAAAAAGTTCACGCCGCCACTTTGGCGTCTATGGCGTCGCTCTAATATACCCCTGGGGCCTGGACCTAGTGGACCTAATTTGTAATCATTGTAATTGTTCAGTATTCACTATAGAAGTGGTAGTAAGAGTAGAAACTGTTCGTTTGTGTCATTGACATCAAAAAATGCCGTAAACAATAAAATACAAATTATGAGGGTAGGTCATATCAATTATATGTACATAATATTATGTAATAATGTAGTAGGAATGTAATTTTACATTTTATAATTTTTTTATGACGTATTGGCAATTGGCATACCTATATTATTATAATTTATAGTGTATTAGGTACATTATTTAATTATTACTTAACAGTTATATTCGTTTCGATTCCATAATTTATGGTAATTAAACACGGACGACTCAGCATCAATTAACTGTTAAGTTAATTAATGAATAATATACATTTTGTTCATTCATCATTCATCATTCATGTGACTATACTATTATTATTTTTTTAGATAGGTCGTATAACTAATAAATAATAACACACAAGCGAAAACATGTATATATATTTTATGAGGTTACGAAACTGATAATAATTGTGCTCGAACATAAGTGATGTATGTACTATGTAAGTATTAATAGTATTAAGTATAGGTACTAGCTGTATTTAACTAATTTTAGCATGAGCCACCAAAACCCGGAAACTACGAAGTACCTATAAACTATAAAGTAATCAATCACTCACAGCATTTATATTATACATGTAAATCATAATACAATATTGAACGTTATTACTAATTTAGTAGGTACTAGGTAGTTATTACACACACATATACAAATAACTATTTAAGGTATATTATATACGCATAACTTGCTAAAAAATTGAACAATCGTAAAAAACCAACATACGAATATAAATAATGTTCTTCTCATCAAGTTTCATAATGGTCGATTCACCCTCATTTTTAAACTAACGGAGTTAAACGTGATCTATTTGCTTGTTACGTACTTTTACTTGTAAGTTGTGACGGAGACAACACATGTGGGTATGACGTCCTCTTAATCAATCAAAATGTTTCAAACTAAATGCCTATAGGAGTATAGGACTATAGTTTTATCGGGCTTTTTGGTTGATACTATTTTTTTTTAATACACACTTTTTCATCAATTATATCCTTCTTAATTTGAAGTAAAAAAACTATCGTTTAATATTACACCTATGCATTTTCCAAGGATAATGTGTGGTCACTGTTATGTTGATCATTTTTTTTGAATTAAGTACACTTGACTTAAATAATTATACACCATGACATAGTTTTTATACCAAACCACAAATTGTTAAAATAATAAAGAAAAAATGAAGGTTTATGTATAATATTAAAGGTTGTATACTTGTTATTTATTACACAAAAAATACAATAAAAATACATTTTTTAAATTTATCAATAATCTTTGCTGTTATTTGCTCATTTTTTTTTTTTTTTGTTAATGCTTTAAATTTTAAATTAAATTATTTCATATGCCACATTGTACAGGCAATTAAGGAATATTATTCAGTATTATATGAATTCTTTATTAAATTTACATTTTGAAAGAATTTGACTACAAATTGAACTTTATTTTGTTTTATTATTCATAAATTAAATCTTGAATAAATATATAAAATAAACAAATTACAATCTTTGTTCCACATTTATTTCAAACTTAAACAATTTTTTTAGAGTATTTTTAAGTCTAGCATTGTGATATCTACTAATTTATTGTTCAATTTTGTTAAAAATCTAGTCAAATCAAAATTAAAACTAAAAAACTTGGTAATACACTGGGTTGAACTAATTTTTAAATAAAACATTAACATTACATAATTTATTGTATTATAATTAATAATGGCTTAAAGTTAAATATAAATAATGGCAAAAATATTTAAGTCCTTACAGTTAATATTTTATCATCAAGTATATTATATTTATATATTAATATAACTAAAGGTATAAATTGCATATTTTAATTTTTAACCCATTGAGGAGGTAGTTACAAAATAGTTAAAATTGTGTAGTTAAGATTTTTTTATATTAAGACTTTTGGCTGATTATATTTACTTTACTCATGTTTATTTTTTTAAAGATAAATTAATTATTATGAACCTAGTTTTTTTATTTTTATTTAATATATAATATATCACAATCTGTTTAACAATAACAATAAATATACTTTATTTTATATGACATGTTCAAATACAGATTTACTCTTGGTATAACTTTTTTTATATACTTAAATATTAGTACTGAAATACAATTATTTTTTTCAATCTATAACTTAAAATAATCAGCTTACATTTATTATCGCATGAACCCAATAGAAGTGTTCTACACAACAACACGATAAGTGTAGTTGATTCTTTTTCATTAGATTTAAAAAAAATTGTTATCATTATTCATTTGTATATTAAAAATTTTAGTGTTCTATGACAATGATATATATTGGGATTATCAATGATCAGGATTTTGACCCAGACATTGTATTATAAGACGTCAAATATTAATTTATGAATAATTTTTCAATTCAATGTAAAAAAATAAAGCAAATCATAATTTGATTAGTTATCTTCATTCTTTTTTTAAATTGGTGTTCCTGTCATGTGAAAATTACATAACCGTTATATTTTATTATTTTTGATGCTACATTTAAATAAAATAACTATATTTCATCGATTTTTAAGCCTTTTAATAAATAAGTATAAAAATTTAAAATAGTTTTTCTTCTTGAACTTTAACACATTCATACTTATAAGTATCGCCTTCATTCCAGCAATTATTTTCACAAGTGTATATTAGAGCTGTTCCAAATTCTAAGTGTCCACTACCATGATGTTCCTCTCCACATATTAGTTTCAAATATGTAATTAATGATGGCAGAATTTGTAACTCAAATAATAATTTACCTTGACAGTTGGTACATTCATTTGGTTCACTATCTTCATATAAAAATAATGGTTTACCTTCCGTACGGCAATATCTAAATAAAAAATGTTAAATAAGTTTATATTCAAATAATATAGAAATGTTTGTAGATAGAAGAAAAAAATGTATTGATATAATATTATTATACAAACCGTAAGATTTGACCAGGATTTTTTCTAATAGTTGATGCAAATGTTTCAAAATATTTATCACCATGGGCTGGTAAACTTTTTTCATAGCCTTCATTCTTTTCTTCAAGAATCATTTGATTATTTTGATAGTTATGTAATAAGTTATTAGCATGCTCTTTTACTGTATCTGATGATTCTTCATAAGCTACTGATATATAATACGGCTCAAAATATATATTCATATTATAGTGATCCTGTCATAAATATTATTAAAACTTTAATACATTTATTATCGATGTTTAAAAAAATGATGTCTATCTTTATTATAGTACTTAATTTTCAATCAATATAGTTCAATTTTATATAAATTATTAGGTAAAAACATAATTTATTGGTTATTATTCGCTTGGCAGTTTAGTTTTATTTATACCGAGTTTTAATACCAAGTTATGGTAACAAAAAATAAAAAATTCTATTTATAAATTATCTCAAAACTAAAGCAACTTAATTATCAATTAGTTTTTATAAAAAAATGTTAATTTCACTGCCATAGCTAAGTCCTCCCATCCTGAAATATCAAATTGGAAATTCTATATTTTCCTTACGTAGTTTCGTGGGAACAATTTAAGATAATATATACAGGTTGCACATCGAGATATGATAAGATAACTTCCAAACTGAGTTCTATAAATTACAATAAGTACTATATAATTATGATAACCATGATATAACAAACTGGTTATTAAAATGATTATTTATTTAGCAAAGAAAATATTATGAGAGTTTTTAAATTCAATATTCTTAATATGATTGTATGAACCAACTTACTATATTGCAAAAGATCAGTAGTATCCTAGCTCTATATTCTGGCCCACAAGAGATCAGTACTTTCATGTGCATGTAAAATGGCCGGCAACGACGTTGTTGGTGGGTAAATAAGTGGAAAATGCGCGGAATCGGACAAGTTTTGGTCGAAATGTGGTAATGATCTCTCGTGGGCCGGAGTATAGCAATAAAATATTGTAGTCTTCCCACTAAAAAAAAATCCTGGATATGACAATTGGTTAATTTAAATCAATATTCAAATAAATTTTTGACTAATTAATTTTTTTAAGTAACTTATAGACTTTAGTTAAAATAAGAAGGAACCAGTCTTAGCTTCATAGTGTATCTGTTTACAGGCAACTAATTGTATAGAAACATTTTTATATTTCTAAAAATAAAATCTTGACTCTTTAAACAACTTTTAAATATTTGTATATGTCACAGGTTATACGAAAATGTTAAATGATTTCCACTATCTAATTTTATTTTTATTTTTTATTTATACAGATATGTATGAATTGATTGAACAACTTACTGAAGGTATTTCTTTTCTACTATCTAGTAATTGAAGACAATTTGTATTTGGAATTTCAATTGGTTCAGCAACTACATTATCATCAGAATCAGAATTTTCTAACTCAGCACTTGCAGAAGCACAAATTTCAATCACTTGGCTTTTAACAGTAATGTTATCATTCTCTTCAGCTACTGGATCTTCACCCCAGTTGTCAGCATCATCACACCATTCTATAAATGTCGTAGACTGCTGCATATTCTTATAATGATCTACTGCGACCCACTGCCGTCTCAAACATATCCAACTGAATAAGAATTATGTTTTATTAAACAATAATATAATTTAATAAAGGGTACCTACTCAATACTTTACCTCTGAGATTTATTCCAACATCCTGGACTTATACATGCATGTATATATAATGTTCTATGATAAATAGAATTTATAATAGGAGCATATATTTGAATGAGTAATGGTATCTGGCGATTACATAGTGGACATTTTGGAGAAAAATGTTGATTTTGTGTATCCTAATAATTAAAATAAAAATCTTTTTTTAAATACATTTCTTATATTATTAGCTTAACAAACTACTTACAGACAATCCTCCTATTTTATTTATTGTATATGCATCATCAGAACAGCTTTCATTTACAATATGTTCATCCACAAAACCTAATAAGACTTTTCGTGATACTTTTGACATTATTTTTTCTTTTGCACGATCAATTATGAGTTTACACCAAAGCCTAAGTAGTATGAATATTTAGTGAGTCTTTAAGTGTATTAATATGTATATATTATAAAACCAATAACCAGTAATTAGTGATGTACAATTACAGTTACAAACCAGATTACAAATGTGTTAATCTAAAATGCACTAGAAAATGGAAATATTGACACGGAATTTTTCTTAATAAATAAAATATGAATCTCTTTATGAAGATTTTTGTATTGAAATGAATACAGATATGTCAACTCAAAATGGTCATCCTTAATCGTAGACTGTCATCAAGTAGTATAATTACTCTTCAAATATCAAAGAAATAAGCATTATTTAAATTTCCCGAGTGACCATCACGTGGGTAATAAGAAATAAGAATAACTTAAGTAACAACTAATAAGTATTCATAGTTTCTCATTTTACCATTGATAATTTAGTAGAGTACATTATCTACGAATTGTACGTACAGGTTATCATTAATCGAGCCGAGCAACAGTGTGTTGTGCTTGTGTACGTCTCTCGTGTTTCAATTGTTTCGGCTGCAGTTTGCAGTTAATACTTTAAATCATACATAAAATTGTGAACACAACAAAGTTATATTTAAACAAATCAGGTAATAGGTATTTTAATATAAAAATATTATTTGAATTAATAAATAATAAATACTAAAATAATATTCTATCTCACAATTGCAAACGTTATTTCATTTTAAATATAATCATTAAGCCAGATTATGGTTCTCTTATCAACCTGAGTTACTAACTTCGTTCGTAAACTTGTCGTATTTGACCGTTGCGAACTTCGGATAGTGTATATTTTTCTTTTTTCATAAGGTTTTTTTTCTTCTAATCTTATGTCAATATCAGTCTAATTATTTTCATGAATTGCGCCTATTGAATAACTTTCAAAATATCTTAAAAGCTTAGATAATATTTTCCCAGTGCGACAGTCCAGGCCACAACATATGACCTTTGTACACATTAATAAACGGACGTAAGGGTAAGTAATTCAGTTGAATATTAACAATATACCTCTACCTATCTATATAATTATTAACAGCACGAATTAGAACACCTGTTAAAACGTTTCCTAATATTCTTTTATTTGGTTTTTTTTTTTATTTTTCTAAACCCAATTCTAGTTGTCCTAAACTAGATTGTTCAGATAAATTTTAATGGTTTTGGTCTGATTTCCAAAAATATTAAGATTATTATTAACCATTAATACTACTGCATACCCTATAGGTACCTCAGTATTTTAGTATCTTGCATTCTTGCTTCTTATAATGTATTGTGACACTGTGGTAGATTAACATCAACGGTTCTTTTGTGTTTGTGTTTGTGTTACGGCGGACATGTTTTGAACAGGTATTTAGCAATCTAATTGTAATTAAAGTTACTGAAAAATGGCACTTGACTTTATATTATAATTATTAATTTATAACAAACTATATTATATCTTAGTAATTTTTATACAATACTGAGAATAAAACTAATTTTTAAAATACATTTAAATTAAAAATTATAATATAACTTGTGCCCAACACATGTTTCTATAAATATATTGTGTATTATACAGAGTGATCTAAGTTAATATTATTTGAATTTTGAAATAGTGAATGTATATAATTGTACATACACTCTTACAAAAATCATCATATGTAAATATGTTTATAAACTTATTCATTAGTTGATTTATGATCTTAAATTAAAAAGTAAAATATATTATTCTATATGGAAATTTTAAATTATTTGAATTATGTGGAAGAACTACATTTAGTCAAATATTTGTGTTAAAATAGGTATATCCAAGTGTTTAGTAGTGTTTCCCAAACTGTGGTCCGCACGTATACCGGAGGGGGTCCGCGAACGTAAATAATTAAAAATACACAAAGTAAAGCAATAAATTAGGTATTATTATTTATTATTGTTTTTAATTTTAATTTTTATTAAGGGGTCCGCGATCATTTTTATTATCTCGAAGGAGTTTGGCAGAGAAAAAGTTTGGGAAACGCTGGTTTAGTACATTCTGTATTCACAAATAAAGCTCAAATATTTTCTTTTTGTCTAGTTTTTATTAAATGAAATAAAATAAGTATAACAATATTTTAAATTTTCATTATAATATGTATAAATCAGTTAAAGTTGATACACATTATATTCTTCAAAAATAAAATAATTTAAATTGCTTGTGTTCAATTATATATACAAAACATATGTTATTAGTTATTAGTTATTAGTTATTACCTATCTAATAGTTTATCTATTTAATACATGGTTATCTTTAACGTTTAATGTTGGTTATGTGTTTTGTTGTAAATTAATAGGTACCTAATTGCTAAATACTGGTACTACATATCAAGTACACTATTATAATAAGAAAAACTATAAAATATATTAAATGTCATTTGGATTGTGATTGTACCACCACCAATTATTCTGAGTGTTTATACCAATATACTAAATACCTATCTATGATATAATAATAATAATAATAACAATTAATTTTTTATTATTTCTAAATTTATATTGAACATTTTTTCAATACATTATTTATTTGAATTTAAAATATATTGAGGTGTTTGCATTAATAATCATCATCGATAAATTTATAATAATATTATATTAATTACCATTGTATAAAATAATACTTTGTCAATGTATTATCTTAAAGCATATTAACGTGTAAGAAAGTTTAAGCTTATAACCTATAGGTAACTTAATTGGTTATGTTAAGAGGACGCTATACCCGCATGTGTTGTCTATGTCTTACTAACGTATATAATAGCAAATTTGCATTCAACAGAACACATTTTGTAATGTTAGCTTTAATATTAGAGTAAATTTACCTATTATCAAATTTAAAGCTAAGAATATTATCTAGGTAATGACATAATATGCTTTTATTAATATTATTATCATTTTAAAGTGAGTTATGAACATTTTAAATTTGTAATATTTTACATAGCTATAATTCATTTTAAAATGATAATATCAATAAAAACATATGGCATTGCCTAAATAATATTCTTACTTTTAAATTTTATAATAGGTAAATTTTGTCTATTATTAAAGCTAACATCACAAAATGTGTTCTGCTGAACACAAATTTGTTATGATGCACGTTAGTAAGACAGAGACAACATATGCGGGTGTAGTGTCCTCTTAAATGTAATAGGTAATATATGAATGATAACAATAATACTTTTACTTGTATTATAATAATAAATATAACCATTTAACAAATTAAACATCTTATAATTAATAGAATTACATTAAAATAAATTACATCGGTAGGTAGTTACAATTTATTTTAATATACATACATATATATATATATATTATGTGTAATAATTATTTTGTGCTTTGGAGTTAGTTGAAAATTGTATACATTAACATAGTAACATATGAATATAATATTTAATAAGTAACTGGGACCTTTTTAATTTATATCATAATTTGTATGTAAGTACCTTAAAGTCCTATTTTTAAATAGAAAATACATAAATTGTTTGTTTTTATAACTTTTATTAACTCATAAATTAACTAGAAAGAATAAATATACTTGAATTTTATAATATTTACTTATATCTACTTCAAATATTTGAAAAATTATTGTATTAATAAAACTATAAAATGATTAATAAATATTAAGTAAATCATAACTAATCTTACTAATCTTTTATTTATTTTATTTTGTCTATGCTTAGACTAAGAATAAACTAGATTAATAACAGTTTTAAATTGTTAAATTTATTATCTTTGATGTTTACATAATTTTAGTTTATGCAGAATAACTATTGTTTTTGTTAAAAATAAGTATTTAAATTTGTTCTATTGTACATACCTTAAAATGTATTATTTGAAGTACATAATAAAAAAAAATGTATCAATTTTTTAAACTATATTTGTAAGGTAGACCCTATAATACTTAAAAAAAAAAAAAAAATATTTTTGTTTTTGTATTTAGAAATCAAATTTAAAATTAAAAACCTGAGAAGTTGAAAAATAAAACAGAATTATTAAAAAATAGTTGAACTTAAATTATTTATATATTCATAAATCAATAATTCATAGTATTTATTAAAAGATAAATATATCTATGTAAATGTTATAAATTTGCAGTTCAATCTTATACAATTGTATAATAAGGTGATAGAAACATTTGGACTTGGTGTTTTTGTGTCTTGTGTCTGATTGTTGTATTGTGTAGGAACACCAAATGTAATGTCAACAGATCCGCATTGGTTAAAGGGAGTAATAGCTGTTGCAGTTGGCATTGGAATAACGGTTGGTTCAGTTGGGGTGGTTTTTATAACACGGCTACTAGAAAAAAAAGAAAAACTTTTATTAAAACAGGAAGTTGATGAATTAAATATTGCAATACTTGATCTTCAAGCAGAATTTAAAGCATTAAAGTAAAATGTTTTTAATATTTTATGTTAAATGCTTATACATTTTCCATGTTTATTTTAATTTTAGGAAAAAAATTATAAAACCAGGAAAAAGATTAACCTTGTCTAGTAGCACTAGTGTAACAAGTGAAGCTAGTTTGTATACAGCACTAGGAACTGACGACGAATTTCACGACATGTCATCAGAAAACGAAGAATCCCAAAATTCAAACATTCTTAATGAAAAGTAAGTTAATTTTTTTCCGCTTTGTTGCTAGTAAAAATTATAATTATATTTTGTTTCTATAGTCCAGATGGTAGTTTGTCTTCAGAACATTTTAGCGACCATTATACTGGACCTTCTTTACTCAGTGATGATATTTTTGATCAAGTAGATGAATTATTTGAAGGTTCCGATGAAGATAAACTTAAAGCTTATGAAATATTAGTAAACCTTAATGAAGAAGTAAATCAATATATTTTCATTCTTCTTCTTAGTATACATTTACCAAATGTTTTAATTCGTTTATGTAGCGTACAGACGATATTGAGGTACTTTGGAGGTTAGCAAAATCGTGTCAATTTGTATCAAAATATTATACGGCAGCAAAAAAAAATCCAGAAAAGAGTAAATCTGTTATTGATGAAGGTTAGTAATATTTAAAATATTTTTGGTAAATGTAAATTCTAAAAAAAATAATTTATTTTTCAGGTTTAAAATGGGCAAAGCATGCTTTGGAAATGTATCCAGGTAATTGCAATGCACACAAATGGTTTGCTATTTGTAGTGGTGCTCGTGGTCAGTTAGGTACAACTAAAGAAAAAATTGAAGGAGGTTATGTATTCCAAAATCACATAAATGAAGCAATAAAAATCAATTCTCGTGATCCAACTTTATATTATTTAAAAGGAAAACTTGAATATGAAGTAAAATTTATTGAATTTATTAATTAATTTACAATTTAATAACAAATCATAATATTTATTTAGGTTGCTGTCTTGTCATCTTTTGACCGGCGTATAGCTAGTTGGTTATATGGAGAAGTACCTAAAGGTACAATACCAGAGGCTATTGAATTATTTTTAAAATTTCAACGTGAATCTCCAATTCAGCTAAAAGACTGTCACCTACATCTTGCCAAGTGTTATCTAGCAAAAAATGAGTATGAGACTGCTGTGCATTGGTTAGAACAAACGTTGCAGCTTCCTGTCAAGGATTCTGAGGTCAATAAAATAATAGTCTTACATTAATCTTATTATAGTTGTAATAGTTTTAAAATAACATAATCAATTATTTTAGGACAAAGAAACGGATAGTGAAGCCAATCAACTTCTCAAGAAATATATAAAATATAAAAAAGTTTAGGTCCATTTTTATTTTCTGAGAATTTATTATTTTTTTTCTTTTATGGCCAAACAACGTGATTTTTAAATTTTCAACTCTATTTATGTTTATTTTATTTATTTTTTGGTGTGATGTAACAGTGGTATATTATAATTTAATTTTAGTTTATTTCTATACTGTGTTATAAACTTATAAACAAAAATTATTTGCATTTCCCCGAAATTTTAAAATTCCAATCATATAATTTTGAAAATATTGGCTCTCAGTTTATTACAGAGTATTATTATATTTTTGAGACTATTAATTTTATTTATTTAGACCTTTTATGTTCATAATTGTTATTTTTACAAATAGTTATCATGAATCAAACAATATTCGATCAAAGTAATTGCTTTGATTTAATATAATATACAAATATATTTTTTTTTTTAAGAATTTTACTGTAAGGAACTGCCATGTTACCTCTCAAAATATTTATTAAATATTTCTTTTTTATTGTAACCTTTAATACACCACTTTTGCAATATAACTTTATGAGTAAAAATTTATATTACTAATGAATTGGCCTATTAATGTTGGTTTAATTTAAAAATAGTGTAATTAATTACTTATTAGTTGGAGAACTATAATTATAATTAAAATAAATAGTGATTATAGTATATTAACATTGTAATAAGTGAATCATTAAGTTGTGAAAAATTGATGTCTGTTCATATGCGTTACTTTTTTGTTGTGCATTTATAATTTAACTATTGAGTATAGTTTAGATAATATAATCTACTCAATGATAATAAATGATACATATTACATTTTGAATTGTATAAGAAAAAAAAATGTAACTTATACAATTACACATAAAAAAATATAGTTAAATATAACCAAACATATTTTGTATTAAATATTTATATTTTAATTTAGTTCTATATTGTCCGTCGTAACCTTTATTAATTTTAACTGCTGGTTGTACTTGGCTTGGTATTTCTTTGAGCATGCTTTTGTACATTTATTTAATCAAATTAATTTTTGGGGTTCTATGTTGTTAATTTGAAAATTTGTTTACAGTTAAAAGAAATTGAAAATGGAATGGCGAGGGATTGCATACATCACATTATGGTATCTGAGTATTACAAGTGGATTTCTTGCTCTATGTTGTCCAACAGTACCCTTGATGTTTGTTTGTCCACATGCTTTCCGTTATATTATAGGCATCATATTCTCTGTGTGGGAGATGTATCCCACCGTTAGTAAATTACAATTTACATTTTTATTCATTGAACTACTATGGTAATTAATTTTTAGATATTGATGCGTTTATTGTTCAACACTCGTTTTGTAATAACTGGAGATCACATCAATCCATTTGATGGTGCATTATTAATAATGAATCACCGTAATCGGTTGGATTGGAATTTCTTGTGGGGTGGTATGTATTACAGTTCCAAGCCACCTGCACATAAGCTAAAAATGGTACTTAAGTCAGCTATCCGACATGTACCTTTTGCTGGTTGGGTGATGCAATTATCGGGATTTTTATATATACATCGTCGTTGGGATCATGACCAATCTTCAATGGAAAAGCAACTAAAATACTTCCGTGATGTAAATGATACTCATCAGGTAAATGGTATTAAAATAGTAGTTAGAAATTTTGAATATTGACTTGTTAGAAATTAGTTGAACATTTTTATAACATTTTTCTTAAATTTAATAGCTTTAAATATAAGTCTATTTATAATGTTCTTTTATTATAATACTTTTTCCTTTATCAACATATAGTTTTATTAATTGATGCAGGAATTGTTTAAACATTTTTATATTAAAAACAGGTATTATACATTTTAAAAAAGGTATATGATAAAAAAAGTTACTTAATTATTAACTACAGCCTACAAGTTACACTATAAAATAAAGAAAAATATATTTTTGATAGGAAATTTGAATAAATGCAATAATTAATCTATCAATAATTATAGATTCTATTGTTCCCTGAAGGAACAGATCTATCGCCAAGCAATATTATACGTAGCAACAAATATGCTGCAAAAAACAATCTTCCCAGTTATAAATATGTGCTTCACCCAAAAACTACAGGATTTGTCTTCCTTGCTGATACAATGCGAAAAAGTAAAATTTATCTATACTTTTTAAAACAGATTGATATTGATTAGTTTTATTTATAGATAATCAAATTAAAGCTGTGTATGATTTGACGATCGGTTACCCAGATTTAATACCACAAAGTGAAATGGATGCTTTACGAGGTGTATTTCCAAAAAGTGTGCATTTTCATATAAAACGGCAAGTTTTAACTAATTTTAATGTATGTTACTATAATTAGGCATCACTAATACATATTTATGGACATAACCTATTTTATTTATTAAATTTTTTTCTCCTAAATTGTATGGTGATCAAGTTATTAATAAATGAAAAATAATTTTAATTAAAAGAAATTCCTTATTTGTTTAATATCAGGTAATTAATTTAACATGAAATGATCTAATGATCATCATATCAAAAACTATTAACGTATTTTTTACTTTAAATCGATGTGCATTTTTAATTTCTTTTCAGAATCACAATACAGAGTACTTTGATAAATGTATCATAAAAAATTAAATTTCAATCAAGTAGTTAATTAGTTATAACTCTAAATACTTATAGTTATAACACATAAACATTTAAGTTCTGCTAATCAATAATATACCTCCAATTCAAATCAAAATATTTTTTTATGTCATTTTTATAAATATTAAACTATGTTATTTAATCAATGTTGACTTTGTAATATATATATTTTTAAAAAAAGAATAACATTTGTATGTGTGAGATAGGACTTACTCTGAATATTAAAGATTTTTAATGCCTCAAGTTTGATGTATTTTATTATTTTTGATTTGTATAGATATGATGAAACAGATTTACCATTATCCTCAGATGGCTTAAAATCATGGTTAAATGATATTTGGAGGCTGAAAGAAAAAAGATTAGCTGATTTTACTTTGACTTCATCGTTTTCATCCAATCATCAAGCTACACTCAATAATAATCAACCCATTGATAATGCTCTCTATTTAGCTTTAATATTTTGGACCTTAGTTCAGGTAAATAGTTATCATTAATCACAATTAAAGTTTTTAAAGTTTATTTTAATGACAATTTTGTTTTTATCTAGAGTATTGTTATTTATGGTATAATAACATCGTCACTCTTCCAATATTGGTGTTTGTTGTGCTGTATAGTATTTTTAGGATTCTCATACACTGAAGATGGTTTCCAAATGTTTGAAGTCAAATTTTTTAATTTTACGAGAAATTGAAGAAAAAATAAATAATATATTATGTGTTCATTGTTGGTATTACATAGAAATTATATGTTAGGAATACATATAATTATTAATTATGTATTATTGCATAGTTACCTATACAGACATCTGTAATAGTTATTAATCGTGAAGTCTATTTTACAACTTACATATTGTATACTATAATTATAAACACTTAAAGTTATTATTTAAAGGCTTATTTTGTTAGGCAACAAACATAACTCTCAATTTTAAAATTTTAGATATTGTCATATACTAATATATAACAATCATAATTGTAAATTGTGTTTTAAATGTTTTAGTTTGAAGTAAAAAGTTATTTTATTTAGCTATTTAATATTTATTTATATAAAAATAGAAGATCAGATTAGCTTATAATTGACATTGTCCGCAATTGTAGCAAGTAAAATGTACGAGTTTTATAGTGACCTGTCAACCACTCTTTCAACAGTTCCAACTCTTCAAAAATTCCAACCACTATAATAGGGTGTAATGACACGACCGGCCGAATCCTTATCATGTCCTACTATGGAACAAAACGGGACGGGGAACTGCGTTGGGTACGACCGACGTATTGAGTATAACATTGGTACAATATAAATACTTATTCTACAATTACACCAATCAACAATATAATGATATTTTAGTTTATTCATATTAATAATTTAAATAATTATAGCTTAAACAGTATTTTTCATACAATTTTTATCTTTTACTAATATTTAGAAGTTGAAGAATTATTCATTTTTTAGGTATGTGATTTTTATGGTTTATAGTTTTGTTGGATTAGTGAGCATATAGTTTTCAAATAAAAATGATAAACTATAAAAAAAAAAATATGTTAATATGTTGTTGATATAAATGTAACATGGTTAAAATAATTGTGCTTGAAATGTCGAATGTTATTTCAAGATGTTTGAGAGGATATAGTACCAGACGTATGCTCTAGATCTCAAATAATTTCTTTTAAAGAGTTTTAACACTCCTATTATCTAAATGAAAAATAACAATATTTTTAAGGGCCCGGCCGCGACGTTGCCTTTTTTCAAAAAAATTAATTTTATATGAAAAGTTATATGTAGTATATAAGTATATTTGAAAACGTTGATAAAAACGTTATTTCTATACGATATATTGAGCTTTTTAATTGGAACAACGAAAATATTATTCTCTTTAATTTTGTTGATAGGTGTTTTTATTTTAAAACCATTAAACCATTCTGATGCGATTATTTTTTAACTTAAGTGAGCATGTTTATAGATACAATGTGAACTGTACATTTTTTCTCTCATTAGCACTGCTCTCTAAGTCCTAACGTTACTATAATTTGAAATTTGATAATTGAATTAAGGTTTAATTTAGAGTATAATACTATGTTTTAAAAAGAACAACCTCGGGTTTTATTTGGGTGTGGCTGATTGGCGCGGTCGATGAAGTGTCACTTTATTAATAATTAATTTATTTTTATTCTAAAAACACGTACGTCTTATAGCAAGGCTGTTGAGTCTAGCTATAAAACAAAATAGTATTTTGCTATGATTAACACGGTAAACCAATTTTTCGGTTGTGGCCGATCTTTAGAAACGAAAGTTGATAGTTTGAAAATGTATTGTGTATTGAAGATGAGAGTATAATTTTAATATCGATTTCACCAAAAGTTTATATGAAAAAGATATATATCCGCAATCGCATGTACTCAAATAATATACTCTAATAATGTTGATTTAGATTGCGCTCTTTTAATTTATTGTATTATATACTGTAATATATTATAGATAATAAATTAATATAGATTATAGGTGTTAAATCGGTACCTAAATAACGGTGGCCGGTGGGCACCTACTTATTCATAAGCAAATAATAGTCGGCATGCAATATACTAACCAGAAAAAGCTGTTGTTTTAAATCCAAATAACATTATCAGATATTTTTCACAAAACACGTACATACAGCAATTTATAGAATAGCTATAAAATATAAATATTACAGGTATAAACTTAATAAAATAATAACATACAAGATGTACAATACATACTTTTGAGTATTATTGGGATGTCAGTATAAATATAATTTCTAAATTCAATTAAATTGAATTAATGTTAAATAAATAATAATTATAGACCTTTAATAATTATTATTATGCCAAAATAGGAGTGAATATGACATGAGTTATATTCCAGTTACTATTAAGAACACGCAAATTAAAGTCTTGTTGGTTAATTAGAGCCACTGCGGTATTTATTGTATATTTATTTGTGTATCACATAAATTGTAAAGGGGCTGTTGAAGTCGTAGACGTAATTGGATGCGATGAAGATGATCAAGGGTCGTTTTATGTTGACACGTATCAGTTAACTACAGTGGGTACGTACTACTACGACGAGAGAAACGCGCGTGTATAACGTAAACTGAAAATCACGCGTATGATACCTATACGTCCGTGCGGAGTGAACCGGGCCTATAATATCGACGTACACGACATGACATTGATTGCAAATTTAGAATAGTTAATGTTGAAATATTTAAATATTTAATTATCATCATTGAGTGCGTGTAACGCGTGTGGTAATAAAATATATAACATGGATATGCGCACATCTGCTCAATGGAGTGACATGCCTGCGTGACAGATCATTATTAACATATAATGTCTGATAATAATACTAAATACTATAATGTTACTATTAAATATTTATAATAATATTAATATATAATTTATAGTGGCAAAGCGGGTCTTGTCGGAGATCGTTCAAAATTCGGAAATTTGTTAAAAGAAAAAACAGAAAAAGTTTGCGCGTTTCTGCCGTTAAACATTCTATAACTTGGTGGTGCACTGGTGCCGGTATTAGTCTTATCCTGCACCAGTGGCGTAGCCAGGATTTTAAAATGGGAGGGGGGGGCAAACCCAAAATACTAAATAAGCATAACCAACAAAATATTAACAATAACACTATAACAGCTAGTTCATTTTTATATTAAGTTGATACAGCTGATGGGGGGTGGGCATGCGCGTAGCCCATACAATGATACAATTAAATCTTACTAGCTAATAATACAGTAAGCTAGTACAGTAGAACCTCAATTATCCGTCCCCCGATTAACCGTCTTTCTCGGTTAACCGTCAAGCTACACTTGCACGGGCTACTTACATATTGCAGTAAATAATAATATGTATAATCCGAAACTTTCCGGCAATATCTACTAGATACGCGATAGGTACATATGTTTATATATATATATATTTTATGGGTGAGATAAAAACAGTTAATTGCGATAGTGATCGCATTTTGTTTTTGAAAAGTCAGTTAGTTCTGTATTACACGCGTGTTCGTTCACGTTTTTAGTCTCTTTGTGCAAATATTTTAAGTATATCATAATTACTAAAAAAAAATAATAAATAATATGTATGTATGTTTAAAAAAAATGTTGTTGCTCGCTTAACCGTCTTTTCGATTATCCGTCAAAGCTCTGGTCCCTAGACTGACGGTTAATCGAGGTTCTACTGTACTATTATTTTTTTATTTAGACAATCTTTTAAATATATTACTATTATTTTATAGTTAAAAGTAGTTGAATTTATCAAAAATATACAATAATTAGTATTTACTATAATAAGTAATTATAGTATAATTTATTTATGAAAAAAAAAAATTATATTTTATTTAAAAAAATTATTTCTTATTAAATAATAAATAATATTATATTATTAAAAAGTAAACTTAAAAAAAAAATGGTGGGAAAATGTCAGCATAGAAAATATATTGGGGGGAAAATGTCCTACTACGCCAAAAACAGTTGGATGGTGGTGGGGGGGGAATGTCCGGAGGGAAATTATCCGCCATTCGGCTACGCCACTGTCTGACACTGAATGCACTATGAACGCATGTACCTATTCCCTTTTTTTCGTTTTTGAACCGACGGCACCACGGGAGCAGCTTTTGCAATATTTCCGCGGTGTGCGTGTATTTCCTAGAATACTGGACAATTACGCATTCGTCTGTGACCTCGTGTGTTTTGAGAAATTATGAATAATGTTGATCAATAAATTATAAATAAACGTGATTGTATCTAGAGGCATATAGGCAGTTTATTTCCTGGAATGGAATATTCAGTCGTCACCGTGGTTTTAATTTAATTAATATTTGTGTTCATTAAGTATATATACATATAAGCTATGAAACGTTATGTACCTATAGTATACGTATTATACTATAACTATGAACAATTGGACAGGTGAAACTATAAGTTTATATTATTATTAATTATTACACTTATAAACCTATATATTTATTACTTTCAAAATCGACTCCATTAAATAGAAACGTTTAATCTTTAATCGCTCAAAAAATTTATGTGTCGTACTGGCATTCTTCAAATAATATATACGTCATACGAATACGAGTATTGTGTAAATCGGTGCAACTCATTTGCGCACAATCCCAATTTTTTACTTAGATATCGATGACTCGTTTGCGTACAACGAAATCAGTCGTTTAACTGTTAAGGGACGACTCGTTTGCGTACAACATAAACACTGAGTAGCAAACATACTGATACTTACATAAATATGTGGACAACTTTAAAAAATAATATATGTATTCAAATAACTGTAAATTACTGTATTAAAATTATATTTATAATAGAAATACCTGAAGGTTATGGAATTTATTAAACATATGCTATTAATAAAAAAAAAATTTGTTGTGTAAATTAATAACATAATGTAACTTTTATTTTTGTATTTTTTTACTTAATTTAATATATAAACGATTAAGAACGTTAAAGTCCTCGATAGCGGAAATACAAAAAAAAAAAATACAGTTAATTATGTACCTACGATAATATAAAATATTTTGTATAAGTTCACTATTCATTGTAGTTAGTAGATTAATTATAATACGATAATTATAAATTTATTAAAAATATTGGCTTTCTTCCTTCCTGGGTAAAGATCCAAAGTCACCACTGTTCACTGGTCGTCTGTGGTCTGTTTCTATTTTAGTTTTAAAATAGGTAATTGTGTATCAATATAAAGGATGATAATAATTAGGTATTTGTTCTTGATCAGAAGGTTATAAAAAAAATAAATAGTTTGGTGTGTGTAGATCTAAATGTTTAATCAACGTTACGGACGTTACGGTAAGGAAAAATAATATAATATATTATTACATAAAAACACTATAGTATTCTTTTAATAGCTTATGTTAGGACTTGTCACCTTGTCGTACGCGGCGTTCACAGCCTCATCACAGAACAAGGGCTCAACGGCTGTGACTTTATTTAAATGCCAAATGCCCAAATGTTACTATACATAACACCGTGTAGTGTTACGCTTACGCCCAGGTCAGTTATTATTTTATCTTATATTCTTATGTGTTATGTCATAATATTATTAGATTAGTGGCGTCCGTGCGCGGTTCGGGCAGCTACTACGAAATTATTTACAATGTTCTGTTTTTCGGTTAAAATAATGTTGTAATATACAGTTATAACAATTACCACATAATTTACACATAACACTTGTTTATTATTCATTAATAATTACCTATTCATTTATTAAAATTGTTTTTATAGTTTATCATTATTAGATTATTTTATGTATGCACGATTAATATATGATGGACAATCAAAACGCGACGTAGTCAAAAATCAGTTGCAACGCAACATTGTATTGTAATTATGTACAAATAGAATAATAACAGTTATGCAATTTATGTGATGAGAATGTAAACAGACACAAATATTAAAACTGTACTTTCCTCCGGTTGTTCGAATGTCTTTCGAGATCATTAATTATTCGAGAATTAATCAAATACACCGTAAAAATACAATTGTATATGAGATATATACATATATACATATACCTAAATCATAAAATATATAAATGTATTATTAGGGGATAAAGTACTTTATTACTTGATTCAAAGCTGCCTATAGGCTATGTCGCTATGATGTAGTAGGAATGTGTTAGAATGAACAGGAAACAAATAATCGACCTGCACTAAACCAGCTGTACACAAAGCGCAGACGAAAAACGATAGCAGTGGTGAATTATTTAGCGATATGACCGGCATGTCATGACACGCATTCGCTCAATGTAGGATACAATATGACCACAAACGGGCCATGTCCGGCGTATATACACGGTGACATCTGCACGTGGACGAGAAGCTTATTATATACAACACCGGAATACGCTTTACAACTTATTTACTACTGTAATACTGCAGATAACGGCGGTGGGATGCACTGTCGTTGCAACAACCACGAGACGGTGGGTCACAGCACTGTGGTCATTGCATATTGTGTGTATTATACAATATTCATATTAAATTTCAAATATTCATTATCAATTATTATTTAAAAAAAATCCAATCTTTTATTTTACTTCAATTATTTTACGGATGTATTTTTAAAATTTACCAATAGCTCTGAGGGCCCCTGAGCTCTAGGGGCCCCGGGGCATTGCCCTGCTTTGCCCGATGATACCCACGCCACTGATCACTGATCAGCTTTATTTTGAATATTTTGAACCAGAAGCAGTTACTCCACCCGTCCCGCCTATTTTACAACAATACTGCTTATGAAACATGTATTTTTAGAATATTAGGGGTAAGTACCTACTGATAGATATTTTTGGTTTTTATAAATATCATGTTTTAAATACATCATGTGAATTAAATTCACGGATTTTTAAATTAAAATACACGTGAACAAAAAAACACGAGATCTCGGGTATTCAAATTTACGTTAAAATCCAACAGCTCTAATAAATAGTAGAAACCACAGCGTTCTCTGCAAAAGAGCCAGGTCTACAGGGACTGCTGTTATTCGGACATGGATCTACAACTTATGGCAGTCTTATGCAGTTATTTGCAGTTGGAATATTCTTAATGTTATGAAGCACTTAAATGTGTAAGTAATACGGCAGAACTTCGTTTAACCACCATACTCATAAATAAGTATTGTTAAATAAATGAAAAATATTTATTTTTATTGAAAACTTATGTAATGCTAAAAATAGAATTGTATAATTCAACACACTCATTCGGTCAGTTTCAGTTTGATTTTGATCGCCGAGTTAAGTGGTTTATGTATCGTTGTTGGAAAAATTTACATAAAATTAATTGTGGTTTTATATTTCTACATAAAAGGCATAAAAAAAAAAACAAACTAAACAAAATTTAGACTCGTATACAACGATTATACGTCATTTATGACAGTTGAGTGTCGCTGACCGCGATCCTTGTGTCACTCGCGCCTAGAACATACGCGTTTCCAAACGACACTCGCAGGCCGTAACCCGCCATATACAGCGTAGAACCCGATAGGATGATAATCAATTATAATATGATGGTGACGGTCTGCGACGGCCTTTCATATCTGAATGTCGTACGATATTCCGAAGAACACGGACGATTCGGATGACTCAAGAATCACGACCAGCAGAACGTTGGAGTTAGGCACTCGGTTGTCGGGCCCGACGTAGGACGACCGATAGATCTCATCACCCATCGTCATTGGAAGCCACCACTACGGTAGTAGTCGTCACCGCCGTTGCCCTCCGTTTTTGTTGGCCACGAACAGCTTACAGCGACACCACCACGTCGTCCGGCCAACGGTTCATATGTCCGCTTGGAATTGCTGCCTCACATATGAAGTCGCATATATCGGCGATCAGGTGATGGTACCGGACAAGCAGCGGACAGCGGACACTGTCTGTCTACGGCGAACAGCCGATTATCCGCTTTTTAACGTTTAAATATGCGTAGTACATCACTCACTTGATCCTCGGCGACAACGCGTCCGATCGTTTTTTTTTTAGTTACTGCCTTAATCATTGCGCATGTCACGTTATATTCTCATTATATTTGGTAAAAAATATAGGTTATACTACCTACTTATACTGGTTATAGTGTATACTAGTAGACTTTATTCTAACCATAATGTTATATGATATAATATAACTAACCAGTTGGTTATACATTATATGCATCTAAGTTATAGATTCAATAGGCAACTCCTTGTATTTATACTATCTATTTTCTATTACATATTATATAATATATTTAGTCTACATTCAGAGCATTCTACGACTTAACATTTTTGGAAACTTGCAGATAGTGAGTGTTGATATTTTTTTATTGTATATTTGGATCTTGTGCAATCGTTGTAGTATAGTATGAATAAGAGCGATTGTGTGCAATGGAGTATTAAACAAGGAATGAAATATAATTATCGTATTATTACTATTATTATTAATCTACAAGCTACAATGATTTGGACTTATACAAAATATTTTATATTATCGTACACAATACGCCATTTGAAACTGTTGATTTTTTTATACTTGTGTTTTTAGGGACCGATTCTAACAAGCCCAGAGGCGTGGACCCGTGGACGCAATCTAACTTCCATGCTAGCCGCTAGGTCTTCCGTGATAACGGGCTATCGTAATACTTTCAACACTATTTTTACACGTGTAACAAGCTCCAGTCGCCACAAATAATATTAAACGGTAAGATACGAATAATTTCAAATCAGTGATTGAACATTTGATGTTTTTCCACAAAAATATTCTAAGCGCTTCATAAAATTAAGAATATTCCAACTTCAAATGACGGCATAAATTGTAAATCTATGTCTGAATAACAGCAGTGCCTGTCGACCTATAACCCGGCTTTCTATTAGGTACATAGGACGTACCTACCGCTTCTACTGCTTATTAGAGCTGTTGAATTTGTACGTGATTTTATTAATTTACGAGATAGCGTGTTTTTTGTTCACGTATATGTATTAATTTAATTCACATGTATTTAAAACATAATATTCCAGCCAAATGCGCGCTCTGTTCTGAGGTTCACACGGCCAACTACAAAGGATGCCGTGTTTATCAATCCGTTATCAAAAAACGCACTAAAGTGCTCACAAGAGTCTTGCCAGTCTCAGATAAGCCCCCGTCCATTCACACCCGACGCAAAGGAGTACCTAGGACTTATGCAGAAGCAACTGTGGGCAATTCAAATAATTTAAACTCTGAACCTATTTCCAATATTATATCCCAATTTATTACGCAACTTAATTCCCTCTTTACTCCATTGATTTCTCTTTTATCCTCTCTATTAAACACATTACTTTCTAAGAATACCTTATCTCCTTAATTGCAAACTTCGCGAAATCATAAATATCTAAACTGTTGTTATTAAATATTCTGTGATTATGTTACTTAATCTTAATTGGATACGAAATCATTTTCTACCGTCTATCATTATTTGTATTAATCAGATTTATTATTATCATGTTTAATATTATTAATTTAATTGTATACTGTAATTGTCGAACTATAATAGCTGTAGCTGAAAGTTCTAAATTAAAAAAAAAAAAAAAAAAAAAAACATAATATATTGTTAGACGTATTAAATTATAATATAATAATTAAAAAAAATATATGTTTATATAATTCGGTGTTGTACGATTGAGAACGTTTTACTTTTTTAGCAACACGATTGAGAACGATGTCGGCAGATCAAAGAAACAATATTTTGTACCTTAAAATCAAACGATTGAGAACGATTTTTCTAGCGACGTTGCCATTTATCTTAACTTTTAGTAATAATATTTAGGGCTGGGATTTTGATGCAAAAGCATCTCTTTTTGGTGTTTGGACACATGCAGTAATTTCTGTTTTAGAGGAGACCCAAACACAAACCGTGGCAGTAATCAACTCCATTGAAAATAATATTACAAAAACCACGGCCAGCAAAGATTATAATCGTATTGTTTCAACAATTAATTTATATAAAGAGTTTGAACAAAATAAGGACATAATAAGGTATTTAAAATTAACCGGAAATAAGTACTTGGGAAAAAAAATTTAAATTGTGTATATACTGGCAAATAAATATTGATTTTTTAAATTTTTAATCTTAAGCTGACAAATAAAATAGGTATATAAATATATTGTAAATAAATATTAATTTTTAGAATTTTTAATCTTAAGCTGACAAATATGTTGTATATAAATATAGATTCCAGGAAAGTTTATTTTGTAACTAAAATATAGTGATTGACATCTTATATATATATTGTATTTTTATTATTTTTATTTTTAATTAATGTGACAACGTTGCATAAAAGTTAGCAGGTAAGAACGTTCTCAATCGTCCTATTAAAAAAGGTACGGCCGATAAGGACCGTTCTCAGTCCGGCTATAACGCTCAATGTGCACGCACGTAGTTGCTTATGAGTTCCGTTATCGCGTTTGCCGTCCGATAATATGGCAGACAAAGTCCACGACACCGGTGGCGGTCCACTCCAAACGTCTATGCCTAACAAACGTAATCTTTCTAATTCGTCAATTTCTCCAAAAGTTGCCGATAAAAAACCAAAAATATTCGTTACACCTAATCGGTTTGCTGCTCTGTACTCCGAGGATTCTAGTGACACCGTATTTATCACATCCACCAACAGTGCATCAGCTTGTAACGAAAAACCGGGTCCTGCAAATCAAAGTATCGAGCAGCCAACGCTCGATGTACAAGACGTCACGCCACGGGCTCCACCGTTTTACATCTCCAACATCTCAAATTTCTCCGCTTTCACAAATGTACTAACAAAGATAACTGGTCCTAACGCATTTACCTGTAAGTCCACTAAATCATACCTAATCGTTTATCCCAGGGGTGTATATAACTACAATACTATTTTGACTCATCTCAAGGATACTGATTCTAGTTTCCATACCTTTCAAGCTCACGTTAATCGCTCATTCAGAGTCGCAATACGAAATCTCCACCATTCCACACTGTGTTCGGAAATTTCTCTGGCTTTGTCGGAGGAAGGACATTCGGTGAAACAAGTCATTAATGTCAAAAATAAAAATAAATGCGGTCTCCCATTATTTTTTGTTGATTTAAATCGTCAGAATAACAACAATGATATCTTTAATATTACTTCGCTACTTAATACCAAAGTTATAATCGAGAAACCTCATTTGTCCCGTCGTGGTCCACCACAGTGCCACAATTGTCAAGCCTATGGCCATACCGATAACTACTGTCAACATGAATCTAGATGCGTCAAATGCGGTGGAGACCATCGCTCCGAGGACTGTATCAAGGATCGAGCTAGTCCAGCCAAATGCGCGCTCTGTTCTGAGGTTCACACGGCCAACTACAAAGGATGCCGTGTTTATCAATCCGTTATCAAAAAACGCACTAAAGTGCTCACAAGAGTCTTGCCAGTCTCAGATAAGCCCCCGTCCATTCACACCCGACGCAAAGGAGTACCTAGGACTTATGCAGAAGCAACTGTGGGCAATTCAAATAATTTAAACTCTGAACCTATTTCCAATATTATATCCCAATTTATTACGCAACTTAATTCCCTCTTTACTCCATTGATTTCTCTTTTATCCTCTCTATTAAACACATTACTTTCTAAGAATACCTTATCTCCTTAATTGCAAACTTCGCGAAATCATAAATATCTAAACTGTTGTTATTAAATATTCTGTGATTATGTTACTTAATCTTAATTGGATACGAAATCATTTTCTACCGTCTATCATTATTTGTATTAATCAGATTTATTATTATCATGTTTAATATTATTAATTTAATTGTATACTGTAATTGTCGAACTATAATAGCTGTAGCTGAAAGTTCTAATTAGAAAAAAAAAAAAAAAAAAAAAAAAAAAAAAAAAAAAAGGACCGTTCTCAATCGTGTTCTACCCATATTATTATAATATTAAGGCCTTAAAAAAAATAAAAATATCTGTCCCTAAAATTCTAAAAATAAATGTTTCAAAAGTAGTATTATCGTCTTTTTTACAATATTTCAATTAGATATAAGTTACAATTTAAAAATACACATATATATATTTTTAAGTGTCATAATAATAATATTTATTTATCATTCTATACATTTCAAAACGATTAATTAAATTAAAATATAATCACAGCTATTTTTTTATCAATTTGTAAGGTCAACATCATATTCCAAATAAATAAGAATATTATTTTATTATATAACCCTCTGACCTCTCAATAAATTTTTATTGAAAAAATTTAAAATGTATTACGGAAATGGTTTCTGGACTACCAAAATGATTGATAAATTAAAAAGTTAGAATACGCGTAAATTCATTTAATATGTTTATGCTAACTAATTTATTTTTGAATTATATATTACAAAAGTTTGCATCGTATTATTTAGATTTAATTTAGACTGTTTCTTTCAAAAATTGTGGATCCAGCTTATAAATATCGCTAATGGGCTAATGTTTTCAGATATTAGGGAATGAAATTAAGTGGAAGTTCTAAAATCATAAATAGGTATTGAAAAAATTAAAAAACTGTACGTACCTAATATGAAAACTATTTTCATTATTTTTTGAACTATAATCATACTTGTATTAATATAAAATAATACTTGTTAAGTATTAAATATATTGTAAATTGTATGTTATAGTTTTACGAATAAATTATATATAATAATTAATTTATACAATTTTTCCAATCTTCAATTAAATTTTTACGCTCGTACATCAATACAACATATTATTTAAATTCGTAATGACTATTTCATGTAAAATGTAATAACTGTTCTAATTAAACTGGAAAATGAATTTTCTAATCTATCAGAGACGGCGCCAGAATTTTTTTCTAGATATGGCCACAAAAAAAAAATGAATATAATATTATTTCTAAGGTTAGGCCAGTGGTAGGGCCAGACATTTTCAAGTAGGTCCATGGAACTACCTTGCCCGTCCTTGGCACCGCCATTGTAATTTATACATAGGCGAATATACGTATGTAGTCGGTAGCTGTTATTAATATAATTACTTTGCCAATTCTGTCGATTACAAATAATAGTACCACGTTCAACTGAATTACCGCTACGTGCATATCGTGACCTATTTTTTTTAGGCTGTCCAATAGCTTGGAATAGTCCAAAAGCATGAACCTAGCTTCCATTCTTATATATAGAAATGTGTTTCATGATATCTTTATTCAAAATATCAAAATTTTATTTTGCATTTAATTTTATAATTTACCCTTTTTTATTTATAAATGCTTAATTTGTGCTTTTTTTTTTGCTAATATATTTAACGGTTTTTGATGTAAAATGCTGAAAAATACCGTAATTTTATATTTTATTAACTGAATCTGATATAAGTTTGATTATCTGTTTTTAACAAAGTATTGTACAAATTATCACTTATTTATTGCTGAGAATTAAATATGGTTATACGCAGTATAGGTTCCTATAATATATAATTGTCGATAGCCCTCGTCAATTGTCACAATCAAAACTTATTTTAAAACTGCGAGCCATTACAATTTTATCAAATGTTTTAATAGAATATTTAATAATTTATAGTTAGTTGCCGCCACGACCGATGTAGAATACCTATACTGCGAGTTTCGTGTTAGACATTTTTCTTCTAATAAATTCAAAAACGTATTAGAACCAAATAGACGAAGATTTACTGCTAAACATTTAAAACAAATAATAATTATTTAACCCAACTCTTTTTAAAATTTATTTTTTCATAATTAATTTCATAATTGTACATAATAAATAAGAAAATTCAATGTAACAAGCACATAAAAATACATAATACCAATTCGTTTATATTCTATTAATAATTAAATTTGTTTCTATATATTTATTGCATTTTTTTGTCCACATTTCTTTATTTTTTAATGTGTATTTTTCAATTTGTTCACGCATATTTAACTGTTTTTAGTGCACCAGTGCATACATATTCATACATTTTCTAGTGCATAAACATCCTAACCCTTGTAATATGGTTTATGCATGGGAATAGTTTCCACTTTAGACGTTATAAAACTACGCGCGGTCATCTATATCTTATATTACGATCTTACTAGGTACGCGTGGCGTAATTCGAATAGTTACACATCGCGCGTTGTTGGGGTTACTACAATACATACATAGTTAACGCTATCTCTAAGAGCGTTGCATACGTAGTACTATGTACTTTGGTACTGTTACGTAATCTTCCCATCTAGATCATAAATTACTAAGGTATTTCAAAAGTGAAGTAGCACGAGCTACTTGTTGACTCGCGAATACTCAATACGCATCTCTTATTTTTGTCTCAGTTTTTGAGCAATCCACTTCTTGTTGGTTTTAAGACCACGAGTCAAAAGACTTAGTCAACATTTAAATTTGATACAGTCATTTTAATTGACCTAAATCCAATTAATACAATTTAAGTTTAAAGGTTTGCTTGAAAAACATTTAACATGTTGAAAAGGTATATTATTTTGTACAGAACTAATAAACTCGTGAATTCTTGTCGGCATGTTTCCCAATCAATGCTACAATCAACGGTTGACGAAAAAACAGGTACCTACTTAACTTTATATTTTAATTTGGTTCTAGTGTTATATTTCATTAATCTAGCTACATTTTAGATTCTGAACGGAGTGATGAATGTATTGATTTTACAATGATATGTGTTTTTTTTAAATTTTTTTTTTTTATTTTTGTGTCTGTCATCACGTTTTGGAGTAGTAATAATTCTTCGATTTTTGACTTCAGCCCCTCTTTGAATAGGAACATTCAGCTAGTTAGTACTTTGGGGGTGTCAAAAGTAAAAAATTTCCAGTAGTTTTCAAAAGCGTCGTGAAAAACCCTGAAAAAATAATGGAAAAACTGGAATTTTTACGCATAACCACTTTTCGACAAATCGATTTTTTGATTTTGCTGTAACTCAAAAACGAATCATTTTAAATACTTGAAATTTTCACCAAATGTTTATATTATGGTTATCTATATACGATTAAATTTTCAAAATATTTTGAACTTTTTTTAAGCAACTTATAGACAATTGAAATTTTTGACTTTTCTAAGTTTTTTTTCTTAAAATGCCGATAAAAAAATTTGGCTATCCAAAAAATCTTTAAAATTTTTATTATAAAGGTTTATTATAAGTTTTATTTATTGTAATAAAAAAAAAATCAAAAATCTTTAGTCACAAATTTTGTTTATAAGCATTTAAAGTTCAAATGTTTACGAAATATATCAAAATCACAAAAATTTGCAAGGAATTTTGAAGTTGAAAATTCATAAAATTTTTGTGTTTATACTTAAGGTTCAAAAATCCAATACAAAGTTATCCATAAGTTTTCCTTCAAGTAACTCAAGTAACTGTAAAAAAAAATTTCAGCGTCAATATAGAAAACATTTTATGAGCGTATGAAATTTAATTTTTTACGAAATTGCGTAAAATAACGATATATTACAATTTAAATATAGGTAATAATATAATATATCCAACTTATTATCATTGACTGACAAATCATCTCCGTTCAGAATCGTTTTTCGTACACAATGATACCCGTCATTGCATTCAAATTTAACAAATATAGTGACCAGTGACCTACTCTCCATCTCTACTATACAGCAGAGCGATACCCACTTTTGTTTTATTAATTCTTGTTAAGCCAGATATCTGCGCTAAATTATTTAAATTATCTTTTACAGGCATAGTTACTATGACAATGAATAACCCACCTGTTAATTGTATAAGCCTCGAGTTATTAAATGAAATAAATACTCAAATCAATACATTACGGAAAGATAATATCCGAGGAATGATATTAACATCAGTACGTATATGTTTTTAAGTAAACATAAAAAAAAATATTTGTATTTATATTTTATTTTAGGGATTGAAGAAAGTGTTTTGTGGAGGATTAGACATAGCAGAATTTTATAAACCAAATCCTGATAGATTAGCTGAATATTTGGCCACCCTACATGATACATGGATTTCGTTATATATGACTTCGTTTCCTACTGTATCTGTTATTAATGTAAAGCAAATATATATTTTTTAATTTATATTTACAAACAAAATTTAAGTTAATACGCTTGAAAACATATTATTAACAAATAGTACTTTTAAAATTTTCATAAAAATAGTTATTTTATTTTAGTAAGTTAAGAAGACGCACACCCTCATACTATATGCTTTCTCTGTCTTACAAAATATGAAAAGAATAACAAATCTGTGTTCAGTAAAACTAATTTTGTGTTGTTAGCTTTATTATATCAGAATCAATTGGTTTATGAGTTATGATTTAACTTAAAAGAAAGAAAATTATCAGTTTTTTACAATATTTTTATTTTTAAACAAATTGTAACTGTTTTGAGTACTTATGTAAAATACTAAAATATAAAATTGCTTATAACTTTCTTAAAAATTAAAATTTCGCAAAAAACCGACAAGAGATAACAGATAATGTTTTTACCTTTAAGTTTGATAAAAGGTCAATTCACTCTGATATTAAATCGATTCTACTGAACAAAAATGTGCTTTATTGTATGTTTGTAAGGCAGAGACTACGCATGTGCAGGGACGCAATTTCAATGAAAAAACTGAGGGTGCTGAAACTAATCTATCTTTTTTGATAATGTTATCTTGAGTCACTTGAGGTTGTGGATACCTGTTACTATTAAGATCTAAATTAACATGAAACAATTTGCCAGTGCTTATTTCAAAATAGGTGGTGCTACGCACACACAAGCCCCCCTCAAATTGCGCCTATGCGGCATGTGAGTGTAACATTATTTTAAGTTAAATAGTAAATATCAAATAGGTCAAAGCGTAGTATTATTAGGGCGGTGCATCCGAATTGCGTTTTAAAAAAATAAACATAAATTGGAATATCCAAATTTCATGCTATCTCTTAAAGGGATCTGTCCTATTGTATGCCCCATATAAAATGTTACTTAATACAATAATTTACCTTACTTTTCTACTGAAAGAACGATCTTGTGTACATTACAATAAAATACATAAATATTGGAGACGGTGACACCGTGAATATTAAATATTAAATAAAACGATTGTAGTTTTCTAGTTTAGGGTAATAAAGTGAATATATTTGGTGGAGTTTTCAACATTTCGGGCATAAAATATTACAATTTCAATAAATACAATAATAATAATAAATAATAAATACTTAATAATAATAATATTGTTATATTATACGTCATATATTTGAAATTTGAAAAAGTATCGTTTTATTTATTTTGATGTTGGCAACGCCATATATACCAACTTTCCTACAATTATAATTCTATCAATTTCATTATTTTCAAATCGCGTCATCATTGAACTTATAAGTTTTTCTTTTTTGAATATTTCCCAACGTTTATTGTTTAAATTTTAGCTACGCATTTTACATAATATTATATATCACATTGTACTTGCTAACCAGTTGCAACAACCATATTATTATAGAACTTTTCTATATATGCGTTTAAAAAAAAAAATAGAAAAGTTCAAAAAAAAGTTGAAGTTGTGCACATAATTACATAAGCTTATGTATTACTAATGCTTGATAAATAAACTAAACTGGGTACATGGTATGCAATTCAAACAGACCCCTTTAAGAGATGGCATGCAATTCGGATACATTCTTATTATAAGGCTTGGGTGTTATTGCAAGGATTATTAAAATTATATACAATAATTGTATATAATATTTATTTTTATTTGGAAGGCATTGTAATCAAAATAATTCAATTTCATTTAATTAAATTAAATACTAATTAAATAATTACAGAAAATGGTTTTTATTTCCTTGTTTTTACATTTACACTCATTTTTTCTTTTAAAAAATTGAGGTGTTTAAGTAATAAATTAGTGTTGAAAAAAAAACTATATAAATGCAATACCATCTAAGACCTATTAATATATTATTTATTGTTACAAAAATGAACTCATTGATTACATTTTGTTAAAATTGTACAATAAGGGCCACAGTCTAGGAGGAGGTTGCTTAATTGCCATGGGTTGTGATTATAGAGTTATGATTGGACCACATTATACTATAGGACTTAATGAGACTAAATTAGGAGTTGTTCCTCCAAAATGGTAAATTTGGATTTACAAAATAATTTTAACAATAACTAAAATTTATATTATTTATATAAATACATTTTGTATTAATTATTATCTTCTAGGTTTCAAGATACCATGGTTGCAGTTATTGGTCAAAGAAAAGCTGAAGTGTCAATGACAACAGGAAAAATATATACTACTGACGAAGCATTAAAAATTGGTTTAGTCGATGAAAGTTCGACAGATATAGATAGTGCTCTTAAGAAAGGAACTCAATTTTTGAATAATTTTGAAAATATATCTCGTGAGTATCTTCTATTTAGTAATTACATTAAAGAAAATTGTATTGTTTAAATATACACTAATAATTAATTTTTTACAGCTTGGGCTTTTAAGATGACTAAAAATATCAGCCGTCAACCAACTATTCAATTGTTGATAGATAATAAACAAAAAGATTTTGATTTTGTTTATAAATACATGCAAACTTCTATGGTTCAAAAAAGTATTGGACTTTATTTACAATCTTTAAAAAAAAAATAAGATAATAATAATATGATTATTCTTAGATTTTTAATTTAAATTTTTTATAATTTTATACAAATTCATATAATCATATATCAATTTGGAGAAAAAAGAATAATACAAATCTACCAGCTGTAGTATTTTAAAAGTGTTAAATAATATATGATAAACAACATTTTTGAATTTTATTGAATTTGTTTTATCTTTTATAACACTCGTCTGGTCTATTATAATATGTGTTATAAAATATTTTGTTTAACCCAAAAACTTACCCAAGATGTATGTTCTTAATTCTGTCTCTAAAAGAAAAGAAATCTTATAATTGTATGTTAATCTGTATCCAATATTATTGTTTACTTATTTTATATTTTACGATACAAATAGTATGTATCGGAATACTATCTAGTACATGAGATTTTAAGATGGCAGAATGTAAAGTGTAAACATCTAAATTTATTTGATTTTAAGCAATTCGAACAAGAAGTTTATAGTTAAAATTAATTAACAAGTTAATTGATTTTGGTGTATTTGAAAAAATTGTAGTATACATGATCGTTAATTTTGTCGCAATCATCTCTGATAGGAAAATTATCAAAAATTGTCTTTTAGACGAAATAGGTGGATCAATTATTGAAAACCTGTAATTTGAAAAATTGAAATTATATACAATTTTTTATAATATAATCATAATAATATAATGTATTTACACATAATGAGTATATAATGATTAAGTAGAGAATCAAAGCATTTTTTTAAATAAGATCAGTCATAAAAATAAATAAAAAACATACATAATTTTAAAATGAATACATTTATTGTTCCACCTTGATATGAAAGTAAAAAAATATACTTATCACGCTTGTACAATTTAAAGCAATAATTATCGTAATAATTATGTCTGTTAATATTACATTATATGAATTTTTATCGATATATATAAAAATGTAATGCTGTTTGTTAGTCTCGCTAAAATTCGAGAACGGCTGGAACGATTTAGCTAATTTTGGTCTTAAATTATTTGTGGAAGTCCAGAGAAAGTTTAAAAGGTGAGATAATATGAAAATGTTCGGAATTAATTTTTTAATATTAAATTAAAATTTACATGCTTATTTGCATGGTGTATTTCGGATATTCCCGTGACTGACCGTGATAGTAGGTTTCTAGCTACCTGTAACCTGACCTTTTTTCTTTTGTGTGTGTTTTGTTGTCAGCAGTGTGTAGTTATGAATATTGTTCCGAGAAGTAAGACTCGACAATCTATCTATATACTATCTTCTATCTCCATAATATATTCTTATATATAGAAATCATGTGTCACAATGTTTACTCGGGATGAACTCCGAAACTATAAATAATTATAAACTAAAATTACTCAATCCAACTAATAATATATTAATTATATTACGAATTTTCCTGATTTTTTTTTTTAATGAAAGAGTCTATCACGGAGGAGGTTTTTATCGCAATAGCATTTGTCAAAATTAAAAAACCTCTGAGTTATCTACTAAAATTAACGTGTTAATTGTATGTGTTAATCGATGCATTCCGAAACTACTCAACCGGTTTTGATGAAATTATGATCAATGTGTGTAATTTTATCTTCGTCATAATAAGATATTAGATAGGATAGTTTTTATCCCGGTTAATGGATAATTGATGGATTATTCGAATAATTTATTATTTTTAACAAATGATACATAATCGGTTAATCGATTGAAAAAATGCAACTCTATATAGGCGGGACAGTTATAGGCAACCAAACTTAACGCGGGTGCATTTTGTACGAGCGACGAAGTGCACGGGGGCAGCTAGTTATATTATAATTTATAATTTTATTATAGGTGATTATGAACGTTTTTCAAAATATTTATTAGCTTGTTTATAAGTACACAGACTTAAATTTATATTTTCTAAGAAAGGTTTTTAAAAATTTAGTCTAAAATTTAATTTAACAAAAGAAAAAATTCTTACAAAGTAAATAACTACAATAACATTATATAAAATTCATTTTGGAATTTGGTATATTGTAAAGAGTATACTTTTTGAAAGCAATACGATTTTAAATATTTACCTTATTGTTTAGGATATACGAGTATATACAACAAATTGATAGGTACTCACAATATAAGTATTCAAATTTAAAATTATTAAATATCATTCAATTTAATAATACTCTCGAATCGCCGAGAGGCTAAAATATTCTTGAACGCTTTTTAGGGAATAATATTTTAATTTTAATAATAATATATTTCAGTATTTGTCATAAATAAAACGACACAAACTCAAATATTATCTCCTTAAAATTGTATGAACTTATTCTAGATAAATGTTCATACTTCGACAAAATTTACACTGATGTATCGAAATCCACGCAAAGGGCAGGGCTTTCCAATAATCCAAATCTTTCTTTCACAAGAACCATCATAAATTTATACTGTATGTATTTTTATTTACTTATTTATGTTTTAGATACTCTCGGCTAATAATCTGTAATGTTGCAAAAAATTGATAGGATAAAAAAAACTAAAGAAGGCAAACCTCAAACACAAGTCTTTCACTAGTCGTCACTTCACCAAGTCCAATTTAGGCCCATCTTATATTAACACAATTGCTGCTCAATCTACAAACAGTATTTCCGATATAATTTTCAGTTTCCAGATCAAAACAAGAACTTTATTTAACTCTCTACTTTCCATTCTCACCGTCCTTATAAATTAACTCATAATGAATTCCCCATAATCATTATTTAAATCCAATTACCAATATCTAAGCCATGAACATATATACCATCAATATTATTATCTAAGCTTCTTATGTTCCACGTTATAATTTAGATAACATTATCTGTATTATTATTTTTTATTCTCCCGGTAATGTATACTTATGTATGATATTTACACTATACAGCCTAATGGTTATATTATGCAATTGACAAATTTATAATTTAATATTTTAATGAAATTATCTTAGTTGTTGAGCCGTAGTAGTTTAATAGAGAGAAGCTAATAAAAATAAAATTTAAAAAAACGCAATGAGCTCATTAGTAAATAGTAGGTATATAAGGATTTCGTTTTCATAGCTTTTTTACAGTACTATAGCTATTATATGAAAAAGAATAATTGTCAACATGACAAACATAAATGTAAACAACAGTACAAAACTTGTTATGCTGAATTGATCTTTCAAAAACAATGACCTTCACTATTATTCCACGAATAAAATTTATTTTTAATGCTAAAAAATAATAAGTAATATGAGATTTATTTTAAAGAGCTTATTATTTCAAAATAATCTTTTCAAGCGTAAATTATTGTTTACTGTACATGGGTATCGAGTGAATCATTATTAAGGGTACCTTGCTAATTTTGAATTCAATATTATATTATTGTATACACTATACGAAATACGAAAAATTATCGTGTAAATGTAAATGAATAATGTTTTTAAATTACATTTAAGAAAAATAATCAACATCGTTATTTATTGTAATTTTATTCAAATTTGAACTGAAAATATCTATAAAAAATAATTGTCTTTATACTTTTTTTTAGATTGTATGGTTCTAGTATAAACTACTTATAAAGAATTTTAAAACAAAAAGAAAAGAAATAAAAGAAAATATCAAAAATTGTTGAAGGAAAATATTAATTACCTAATTACTAATTAGTAATATTATATTTAATTTGGGGACCGTCCAATAGCACGGGTCATTGGTGGGAGATGCACGGAATTGAACAACAATTGGTCGACTGACGTCTGACTGATTATTCATTTTTGAGACAGGGTGTATATCAGAATATTCAAGTTCAAATCAGCACTAATAATTAATATAGAATTAAATTATTTATGTAAATGTAAGTTTTGATGTTTATAATGTAGAATCAATACGAGTAACTATTATAGGTATCTATCAACTTATTCAACACAATAATTTTATAATTTTTTCCAATAACACATAAATTGTAAAAATTGGACTTATATTTGTTAGTAAATAAAAACGAAAACTCTATCCATACAATTTACCTATGCTTAGTTAACCCCCTCCCCTCTTAAAATTTTATCAGGAAATAAATATCCTAGGATAATTTTACCCCCTCATTTTATTATCAAAGGGTATATCTACTACCGGTATATGTACCTTGGGTTATTTTTACCGGCGGGAAGGGAGGAGAGGTGAAAATCAAATCACCTGTTACAGAATCACATATAATTTGTTGTCACGTTGATATCTAAAGTTAAATTTTAAACGACAGTTAGTTGGAACATTGAAGATTACCCTTAAGTTGAAAAGTTGTAAGTTTTAAATTATAACAATATACCTAACTAATCTATTTATTTATATATTTTATAAAAATTTAAACTCAATTGTATGTATAAAAAAATGTGACTATATAGTTTTTATATTTTAAAATTAGTGTAAGAGCAATTAATGTAGAACTTTTTTTTATATAGTTTTTTTAACTTTTAACCTAGCAAACAAAGGAGGGGTAGTTGGCACCAAGGACTGAATTAAGCACTACCGCCATATAAAATGGGTTGCAAAATTGTTTATCAACGTTGTAAATTGTTTCAAATTAGTTTCAAAAAATGAGACCGATTTGGAACCGATCTGACAAAGTCAGGGTGGTACGTGAAGTTGGCACCCCAAAGCTATGTTTGTTTGTACCGCCGTAAAAAATGTGTTGCAAATTTTTTTTATCAACGTTAAAAATTGTTGCAAATTTGTTGCAAAAAAAAAAAAATGAGACCTATTTGGAAACAAACAGACAAAGTCGGGGTGCCAACTTCACGTAGGACGTTACGAGTACCTAATATAAACTTCGATAAATAGATGAGTTGTTTTAGTTAATAAAATATCATTTATATTTGTGTCTCTAGCCCATATATATATGTCGCATCCACTTAGTGTAATCGTATTTTTCATGAAATGGATATCCATTTCATGAACAACGATCATATCGTGTAAGTCAAATTTTAGTTCATGAAATGGACATATATTTTATCCATTTCATGAAATGGAAACTCTTATTTTACACTTTGTGTAATATTTTTAATTAATTACATCAATAGGTAACTTTTTGTGAAATCGAAATAATAACATTGATACGAGTACATTTTATTACATTTATTCATGATTATTATAATTATGTAATATTGTATTATAATTATATTTTATAATAATAATAAATTATATAAATATAAATAGTTATAATAATCATTATAATAATAATTAATAATTTATTATTTATATAAATAATAAATTATTACTTATTTTTACAAATATTAGAGCTATGGCAACGAATGTTGCATTTTACCGAAGCTTTAAAACAAGCACAACGTTTTGATTCACATTGGCGTTTACAAATGCAACTTAAAAAACCTTGTCCCCCAGAAATATGAGAAACTGTTTCACGTTATGTAAGCTCTTTATCATTATTAACTTCGGTAATTTTTAAAAAATTAGATGTCGCGGGTTTTTTATATACGCGTAATAATAACATCACGACAGCGCAGCGGCTATAGATATAGAAGCTTATGATTTGCGCTGAACTTTGTCGTTCAAATCGGACGGTAATGGTGTGTTTAGTTTTGTAATATTATTTCATCATTTTAATTTTTTGTATGATGTATTATGGTTCTTTATTTTTTTCATCGCACTCCTAATAAAAGCATAAGAGGACATACCCGCATTTGTTGTCTCTGTCTTACTAACGTACATCATAACAAATTTTCGTTCAGAAGAATACATTTTGTGATGTTAGCTTTAATATTAGAGTGAATTTACCTATTATCAAATTTAAAGGTAAGAATAATATCTAGACAATGACATATGCTTTTAATGATATTATTATTTTAAAGTGAGTTACAGCTATGTGAAATATTACAACTTTAAAATGTTCATAACTCTAAAATAATAATATCATTAAAAGCATATGTCATTGTCTAGATAATATTCTTACCTTTAAATTTGATAATAGGTAAATTTACTCTAATATTAAAGCTAACATCACAAAATGTATTCTACTGAATGAAAATTTGTTATAATGTACGTTAGTAAGACAGAGACAACACTGCGGGTATAGCGTCCTCTTAATTCCAAATAACATAAAACAAAATAGTTTTTTGAAATACAAGCCCTGATGGCTGATTGTTATAATTTTATTTGAAGTGTAAATATTTTGTATATTTTAACAATTACTTACATTTTTATTTTGGCCGCTAATATTTCTTCAATTATTAATTGAACCTCATTTTTGGTGGGTGGTTTTTTCCCGGGTTTGCCTACATAGTAGGCATTTAATTTTTCATAATATTCAGCAAATGAATCAAATTCCATTTTATAAATTGTATTCCTTGTAATGAACGTTAATATACGGCTCGAGAAAACGTACTGGCATCATATAAAAATAAAAATAAAAACTTTCCAGAGTGCTATTACACTCATACAATTGATGCGATTATTTATCGATAACAGGTGTCGATAACATATTACTTATTAGTATAGTACAGTAAGTTCTACAATAGGTACCTATTTAGTATCTTAATACTTACAGTTTAAAGATACTAGATTCGTGTACTCGTATCAATATTATTATTTCGATTTCACAAAATGTTACCCATTGATGTAATTAATTAAAAATATTACACAAAGTGTAAAATAAGAGTTTCCATTTCATGAAATGGATAAAATATATGTCCATTTCATGAACTAAAATTTGACTTACACGATATGATCGTTGTTCATGAAATGGATATCCATTTCATGAAAAATACGATTACATTAAGTGGATGCGACATATACATTATACGATTTTATTTATTAAAAAAAACTTCGAAATTAAATAAGATCTTTTGTAGAGTTTTGTCATTTCGTGTAGAAGATAATATATTATTATAATAATATTATGATTTATCAGTTATGAGTTCATGAACTATATTATATTTAGGGTTTTAAAATTTCATGAAATATTTCATTGTAATGAAAAATAAAAAATATAAATTATTTTATCTTAAAGTTTATAATCACGTCAACTTGAAAGCGAAAATTTTCAAAAGTTGGTTTATTGTGTGAAATAAAGAAAATATGTATAATAAATAATAATAATAATAACCAATAAGGACCCAATTAATAATACAAGTGGTAAATATTAAAAATTTATAGTGCATATTTTTGCATATTCACTATCAATATTTTCTGTATATAATCAATATATTATTTCTAATCAACTATAACCGAATACATTTAAAAAAAGAAAAAATATTTTTTAATATTTCATTGAAATATTTCAAAAAGAGTGAAATTTAGAACCCTATTATATTACATTATATTTTATAAGTAGAGAAATATATTTTTTGAAGTTATTTTTGTTGGTATCACTTTTGATGTATTATGTACTTATAGATTCTAACATAACTTTTCAGCATTCATAACAATTTAACTCTAGAAAAACCTGGAGAAATGAAGTTTCGATTAATTTTTATTTAGTATCTATATAGATACACAAATACACATTAATCATAATCAATAGTTGTTGGTTATTACTTATTATTATATTTAGTTATTATTATCATCATCATTTATCACTATTACACTAATTAATACAGGGTATTTGAGTAATTCGTATAATATGTGTGGGCTAATATTTAATATTTTACGTATAAAAATTAAAAGTTATTTTTATATAAAGCGGCTATTGAATAGAACTCACTGATCACGAGTCAGCTATGCTTATCGGATACGATTTTGACCCGGTTTTGTATAATATAAAGAACGATCCAATAAGTATCGTTTATTTCTATAGTTTTGTAAAAGTTATACTTACTAGTTTATCTTTACGTGATTTTGAAAGTTTTTTTAATAAATTACTGTAAAAATCGGACAGATTACGCCACAGGTATTCTTATTTCCTCGTTTTTTGGTGTGCAGGAGTTGAGTCTATAAGACTAGATGCCTAGATCTATAATGGTAATCGATAAAAAAATGACACGATAAAAAGTCAGGTAAATAAAAAAAATGACAAAATTATAATTTTAAAGGTACATTATAAGGACAACTATTTAATTAATTTCAGCATTAATTTCAATTTTAATTTTAAGGTTTTATTATTAATAACAGTAAACTATGTCAGGAATTCAGGATTATTGCATAATTATGATAACAATCGTCATGGATCAAACGATTGATTTTTCATATAAAATGTTGATAATTGACTTAAAAATGTTGTTTATGATTTTTATAAATTGTCTGTCAGTGAAAATCACATCGAAAATTATCCTGGATAAATACTGTCACTTTAATTTTATTTATTTATATTTTATTGATTTAATTTTTGTTTTCTGTTTATTCATAATTTATATAGAAAAATTTAATTTTCAATAATAATTATAGTTTAAATAAATCTTAAAATTTAAAGTTAATTCTATTATAATAGCCTAAAGTGATTATAATAATATATACCATTAATTATTATATTATACACCACGTCACTACGGTCCATGGCCAAAATCCCAGGCACCTTTAATTTGTAGTGTGTAATGTTGTGAACATTCAACACTTACTACCACCGATACCTCATCTATATCAATGGTATAAATATATAATACAGTACGCGGAAAGTATTTTCCTCGAAACGTCGCAGTTCACAAGAATGTTATCATTTACGTCGGAAATCCGTCATCGCATGGTCCATTACAATAATAATCATGATGTCACACGACTACTGCAGTTCATTGTTTTGATAAATAATTGTGTTACGTATTATAAATAAATGATAATAAATCCAACTCTCCTTTGTGTTTACGTGGAGTCACAGCTGTAAAGAGGCAACAGTAATGTGACTTAGAAGAATATTTACATATTATACTGTACAATCTGTTCACAGGAAATGTACAGATGGGTTTAGTGTTTAGACAGCAGGTCCCCTGAACTACTGCAGATGATTCTCGAGTAAGGTACATTGCAGGTTGCAACAGCAGTTGTATACACATTAAAATTTTGGGCACTTGTTAAACTGTTCATTTTAAATTTGTATTTATTTTATTAAAGGTTAGAAATATGTTAAATGTCAATAATAAATATAATATAAGAGTGGCGGATCCAGGATTTAATTTGGGGGGGGGCATTGTCTAAAACGCAAATCTTAAATTTTTCAGTAAATAACAAATACATACAAATATGTGTATTTAACTTATGCCAATGAGGGAGGGGGGCAAGGCCCTTCGGCCCCCCTTAAATCCGCCACTGTAATATAATGTCAGTTGAATTAGTCCTCTCCCTTACCTAAATATCAGCATACCGACGCATCGTTCAAAATTTTTTTCTGTATGTAGATTTGATTTGAGGGTCTTGAGCAGTGAGCACTACCATATTTACAAACAGCATTTCATCTGTATAGATAATTCATCTTGAATACATATAACAGGCTATCATAGTAAAATCATACTTTAAAATATCTATAGGTATATAATATATAATAGGAATTTACTAAATTTAACACTATTTTTTCGTTCTATATTTTGTTTATATTATGCGAACATCTTAGATAATTTTGTCTATTTGTACCTATCCGTAATCTGGGACACATTCCATCTCCCCTCTAATCCCTATATAGAACTTAAAGATAGTAGGTACTGTACATATGTATATAATTTTCTACTGCAATTATTTGGAAAATAAATCGAATAATTATTATTTACAGACAAACCTCTTCGTGATATAATCTAGAGTATACGAATACATACAAAGTATATAGTTATACAGCTAAGTTTTTCTTAATATTATATGATTTTGGAAGGATCTCAGTGTTCAGTCCACGATTTTTTTCCTCCTTAGCTATTGCCTATTTGTGTATATGAATATAATGTAATGATATATGCTCACATAGTCACATATCATAACTGTGTAGTAATTGCATAGCAGTTTAAATACAATAAATTAATAACGGTAAGTACCTATTTGGCGCGCGGATAACGGTTTATTTCAATAAACATTTTTCGCCACTGATGAAAGGGACGATTTACATTGTAAGGTCATGTAGAAACTCACACGTGTTTGTGACAATGGGGCGCAATAAGACGTGTGCATTTCTCTCGTGCCGCGAGAGACAAGGGATGGGCCCATTCTGTGTTTCTGCCACCAAGGATAAAGCCAGGTTCTTGGAAACGCAGAGGCCTTTGATGGGACCGCCAGCGACTCTGGTTGGCATGACCAGATCGTTTCTCCCATTAGCTAGTGCATGTGCACCAGTCTTTTTAATAACATCTCTCGACACAGAATCCAACGAGCGACAACTAGGCCTGTTTTTTGAACCAAATAAGTCAGTGTGTTGTTTTTTATTTGGATTTACGTGCCGATTTGTGTCACCTCATCACGTCGCTATATTATATATATATTCCGGCGAATCAGGTAAGGTGCATTATTATAACATACGGTATGTTATATACTATATTATATTACTATAATAATTTATACGTATATATTCTGAATACTGTGTACTTGATTAGACTCTCTAGTACACGACCTCGAGAGCCCTCCAACGATCAGGAGGAAGGTAATTACGTAAAATTAATATCTGGTAGATAGTTTTGTTCTCCAGCACTTCTAAGTAGCATCACCCCATAAAACTTGTGACCTTTTACTATTTTACTTTTATTTTATTTAATTTAATCTTATTTTATTGTTATATTTCTTTTATTTCTAATTTTACGTTATTATAATAATATATTGTATCATATTAGGTTGTTTAAAAATGTAATTCATTGTACAGAGGATAGGGAGGGGACTTCCGTAGATAAATCACTGAGCTCAAAGTTTGTCCACATGCGCAGTTTAGTTTTACTTCAATAATAACAAAACGCACGTGCAATGGCGTTTGACTGTCGTCGAGCGCGCTTGTCTGTCTGCTTATAAATAAATTAGGAAAATATTGTAACCGTCGTTAATTAAGCCCAATGGACCAAGTTACATAATATCATTTGGTATACTAAGTACTAATTTATTCGTATGTATAAATTTCTTTTAAATTCAGCTTCTATCGCAAACGAAGTCTATCTATTATTCATACAGCATTAAAACATCATTAATGAATTATGTTATATTATTGATTTAATTAGAATAATAATATAAAGTTACTAAAATATTTATTAAACATAGTTTATTAGTCAGTAAATCGTTCTCCTCCGTGTGGCTAATATGATTTATCACATACTATCATATTATCATATATTTTATGCACGTTATCTGAGTTATTTTTTTAATCTGAAAAACACCAGTTGCACACCATCCGCTGATATACATACCAGCTAATAGCTGACATCACACACGGGCCGCTCGCTTAATGTAGCTGCTATATATAAATTATATACATATATAATATGTAGTCCCTATATTATGTATTATTAGTTATTATATACAGCATATATCGACTATCGAGTACCAGAGTGTCCAGTATACAGTATAACAACTATATCATTTGCATATATAATAAAATATTATATTTCATATAAGCTCGTATTAATCGTATATTGGTGAAATACATTTTATTATTGCCTTTTATAGACATATTTATGTACAGAGTATATCACCGCGTTTGACTTCGTCGATAATTTTTTTATTCAAATTAATAAGCTGACTACTGCAACGTAGTTATATGTCTAATTTATGCAATTATTGAAAAAGTAGATTCACCAATTACCATTATACCAATAGAACGTGTTCAAACAATATAATTTAAAGATTTGGCAGGATGTGTCCAGAGGAACTGTTGATTGTGTATTATATATGCGTAAAATAATATAGCTAGTGAGTGCATATTTACGGGGACGAACACGTGGTGAGAATGATGAGATATCTAGCCGTACATGGTTTGTTTAACCGCATGTTCGTCCCCACGCACGTGCTAATAATATTTGTTCACAAATGATTTTGGAAAAATTTTTAGGTATCTATTACTGTAGAGAGACATGCATGTTCATGAGACATGTGATGGATATTAACAATTCATAATATATTTTTATTCGCTTACTTAAAACAAAAAGTAATTAAAAATGTTTGTTTTCGGGTTTCTCGATAACTATAATAGCAAACAGATCTGGTTTAGATCTTGACCAATACAAATTTTAAACTTCGGTGTATGTAATACGTCCAGAGTAGTATATACGCAATGCGATGGTCACTCTGTATTCATCGTACCGCGACTGAAGCTCGTCGTCACTAGTCTAGACACTGCAGTAGTCGTCGACATTTAATGCAAACTCAATCGGCATATTATAATATTAAAATAGTATAAAAACTGTTACTGCAAACGTACACTCGCCGCGCGGTAAAATTTTTTAGTTTTTTTTTTTTTTTTCTAAATTCTAATGATTTTAATATCCTACAATAGTCACACGCGGTCATCGTCGTCGACGTGCGTAACGATGAACAGCACTGCAAATTTTAAACAAAAATAATTTTATTATTGTTATTATTATTAATATTATTGCCGTCGTCGCCGTCGTCCGTACGCGTTGCGGTGGTGGTATTGGTATAATCGCCAGTACGCCGCCGAGTGGCGTGTGCGCGCGCGTTTTTTTATTTATCTCTTCGTCGTATGCCCGCCCAGCACGTCCGAGTACGATGCGCGTCGTCCGGTCTCTTCGGTCTCGGAACTAAACGCGATCGGTGTTTGCGCTCGCTTGTGGCGTAAACATTATCACACATTTTACTATACGGTGTTAATATACGGTTGCAATTATTGTGCTCGTCGTGTTCGTCAAACGTCATAATTATAAAAACGATTGGTTTCAAAATTGAGTCAAATTATTAACAATAACATTACCATCATCGCGTTTTATTGATATTGCACACTGTTAGTATTCCAGTGTCCCGCATGGACGACCAGCGGATCCGCTGATCGACGACTACGACGCCGCCGCTGACGCCGCCACCGCTGTCGACCACCTGTGGCGCGCGCATGATCTTCTCCAGGTCTCGTTCAGGTCCAGCTCATCTGCGGATTCGGTGTGTGTGCAGCTGTTGCAGAGCCGTCGCGCAGTGCTGCTGCTCGCCGCTCGTCATCCGTCGTCTCCGTCTAATATTATAATATTATTATCGTATTATTGTATAATATAATAATAGTGTATAATATTATACGCACGTTATAACGGACGACCGTCGTCGTCACGATGAGAGGTACGTACGGTATATAATATTATTATATACTGCAGTTTAATACTGCACGCGTACTATTATTATGACGCGTGACCCTATTATACTATTATAACTGACGGTTTTACGGGTGGTGTCTTGTAAGCGAGCCTACGCGCCTTACGACTTAAGTACCTATAACTATACGAGACTTCGGTCCCAAGCCTAAAATATTATCTATTATTATTTTTTTATTCCCCGTGGTGGTTAGAATACCTAGCTGAACGTCACGAACAGAAAATTGTGAAATTAAAATTCAATCTAAACAGTTTTTGATATTTTTTAAACAAAGTTTGTAATGTGTTATACCTAAAATTGTATAGTCGCTAATATTATGTTATACGCGCGATGGCCTATATAATTTAACGTTTATAATATTATTAATAACAAAGAGAGTAGGAGGTACATTTTTAGAGATATTACTGATATTAGATAATTTTATTAAATAGTATATATCCGAATAACCGTGTCTCTGATTTAGTACAATGCGTGTTGGCCCGATTAAAAAAAAAAAAATAACTTGGCGCCTCGCCGCCACCTCGCCATATTGTCATCATAGGCTTGACTTATACACTGGAGCGATTTTTTGTCTACTTTTCCATAAATAATAAAACTAGTAGCCGTACCAGTTTAGAGTTTGTAGTGTTTGTGCATACAATCTGATTTTTGTACTCTGGTGTATAAATAATATTATTAGTATGGAACACAAGCGTTTCGCGAAGTTGTTAATCAATGGTACATTTTTTAGGAGCTTAAATAATCTTAAATAGAGCGACCCGCGGGATAATGTTTCTAATAAGTAATAAAGTTTCAATTTTAAGAGGCTACTGCAATTTTTAAGCGACTATGCCCCTCACGTTGTCTGCTTATGAAATGTATCACGGTGATTGAGATTTCAATTTTTTTGTTTCTTAGATGCACCGATGAAAAGTAAATAGTATTTATCTTGAGTTTTTCAATACAATAATACATATTATATTTTATGCATTCATGACTTAACTATATTAACCATTTAAAAACATATAAGAAAACTGTTAAAATTCATTTAATCACGTAGAACATTGAAACTGTATGTTTATTATTAATTTGTATTAATAAATAATAATCTATAATTAATTTTAATATACTATTAAAGTTATATTTAATAAATTATTCGGCAATAATTTATCGATTAAACAAATTAATATTGAGTATTTTAATGTGAATGATGTTTTTATTACATTTTCTCACTAATGAATAATGGTATTTTATATACCTATTATACATTCTTAATTGTACAGGTTTTTTTAAAATTTTATTTAAAAACTTATAGATATTATTCAAAACTAAAATATATCAATAATATAGCTAATATAGATAAGTAATACAATGTTAGTTATGTTTAAATTTTTCACATTCAAATTAATAAACTTTTACATTATCAATAATGATATAAATATGGTATAATAAATATCATATAAATAGAATAATATGGTTAAATTCCAATAAAAAACTTAAATTTATACAATTCTAATCTATAGGTAATCATCACGAAAAAAGCTTACTCGATGATTTATATCGCATTGTTTTCATAGTCTCTGTCATACTCATAATTCTCCCCTCCCTCGTCGAGTCCGACAAGCATACGGCCTTTACTTGTGACCTTTAATTAAGTTTTATATTTTATAAAAGTTAACGTCTTAAATATAATATATTAAATATATAGTCGTATTACCACATTATTATAAATAAATGTATGCTTAAGTTGCAGCAATGTGCTTAGCATGACGATAAATGTACATATCTACTATCTACAATACGTAGGTATATAGTGACCAAAACTTGGCCAGTCGCCATAAAATCACATCTGTCGCGCCAAAAGCATGTGCCCCGAAAACGTAATTCAAATGACAATTTAACGTGATAATATATTAATAAATAAACATATTGTCCGCTATAATCTCCACTTTTTTTATTCATAGTTTTTCTTTATTTTTTTGTGTTACTCATACGACGTTAGCTTACTTATTATGATGATAACATTTAAAAAATTTCTTTTTATTGTTTTTCTATTTTTTTTTTTTTTTTTTTTTAATGTGACAGTGTATTTTACCATAATTTTTTAACGCTATTCTTTAGAACTGCCAATACTCATAAAGTCTGACATAGCACAAATATTATATAAACCTACCACTGAAATAAATATTACTTAAAATATTGTATTATTTTCTTTTAATTTTAATGATTAATAATGACTAATCACTAAAATACAATGTTGATTTAAATAGGAAAAAATAAAATATTCTAAATAAAGGTTAATCGATTTTTTGATTTGATTTATAATGTTTATATAGATAAAAAAAATGAAATATTTGTAATTAACTAAATAATTTAACTTAAATATAACTGATTAATTATACGCGCGTGACTAAGTATACCTTTGCATTTTTAATAATAATTATAATAACTGAAAAATACTTAAAGCTTATTAGAAATTAATATTTTCTTTTAAAAGGAATAAAAATTATGATAATATTAAAAAAAATATAGGTATACTACCAACTTTATTTTTATAAAATCTTAATAAAATATATGTTTTGAATGAACTATAACTTTAAATCTTTATATTTTAAAATTTAAACAACTTTTTCATATTTTGTTCAAAGACTATACTATATTAATTATACATTTATACATCACTAAATTGTATTTATATTTATATAATGATAGCTTTATTAGCCGTGTTGACTCTACATAATATTTTTCTATTGTGTTTACGAATAACCACAGCATAATTAATAATCATAATAGTTTAAAGCAATTTATTTTATATTTTTATCTCGAAAAGTGACAACATCGTTATCTGTTTTATTATATATAATTGTATTTTCTTTTTTGTTAGGTAGATATTGTTATATATAATAAGTTTTTAAAATATTGTATTATTACTTCATACTTTTTTATTTTAAATTTTATTTTATTTATCTCAAAGTAAAAATAAAAGTTTACTTTATTTATTATTTATTGATTAAAGAATTTTCAATTTAGGTATTTGGTATATCAAATGTTTAATTAATTGCTTAAGATATTCCACTTCAGTATACCTATAGGTATACTATAAATCATAGTAAATTATATCGCTTTAATGAATATAACCAATATTGTATAGGTATTACTAATCATTAATTAAGTAGGTACTACTAGATTCAATGATTCAAAAATTATAAAATAATTAAAAATAATCTAATTAAAATCAAGGTGATAATTTTTTCAATTTAATATATTATGTACAGAGTGTAACTCGTTTATTTGATATTATTGCATTTACACTATTATTGCATTTGTCAAATGGACGAGTTACACTCTGTATATATCAGAACTGTATCCAGAGTTTTATTATGTAGATGATGAGGTGGAAGGCTGGCCGAAATAATGATTACTTATATAATACTATTATAGCACTAGTAGGTATCATATGATATTAAATATTACAAAAAAATGTACTATGGTCTATGCTAGTGTTTCCCAACCTTTTTGTAATGGCGATTAAAAAAATTTACTGTTTGTTGGGTAAGCGATCCCCCAATAAACAAAAAAAAATATAACCTAGAATCTAAAACCTAGGTTTTCTTATGTGTTGTTATCAAGATAGTTGCCTAATTAGTTAACAAACACCATGAGTCGCGACCCATAGGTTGGGAAATACTGATCTATAGGTAAGGGTATCATTAAAGATTAGAAAACAAAGTTTCGTTTTTAATTTTTGAAAATAACGATGTTTATTTATTTTAATTTTTTTAAATCATCATAATGTTTTTAATAGTCAATGGAAGACTAATTTATCATACCAAACAATATACAAGTATGTAAAATCATAAGACACATAATTTCTACCAACTATGATACCATAATGCTCGCGGCTATCAACTTAGTGAAAAATTAGTGTGATACATAATTGAGGGTAAAATGTTTTATTCATTCGCGTATTGCTATATATTTATTTATAGCTAAAGTTTTAGCTTGAAAAATAAATTTGGAAAATTATATTTCAAATTGATGGTTGTTTTTGGTACAAAATACAGAAGCTTTAAAATGTAAATAAGATTCCTCATAATATGCTCATATTATATATTTATATAGCAAATAAAAATGCTTAATCTGATGCTGATATTAATTTAGTGTTTATATAATATGTAAAATTTATTTTTACTTACCTTATATTACACAGAGAGGTACTATTAGTGCCCGTTAAATATTTAAATATATACATAATAGCATATAATATACAATAAAGTCAATTGCAGAAGAAATTATTGTGATTGACTGTTACTATAGTGCATTGGAAATTTGGAAAGAATATTTTGAGTAAAGGTATTTTGGAGTGCAATTGAATATACCTAGTTTAATTGTTAATCTTCTTTTATATGTATATGAGTTTTGTAACATTTGCATATTCACTTTATAGGTACATCGGTTTTATACTCTGATTTCGATTGTATGTCATATGAAATTTAAATGATTTCCGATAAATTAAATAGTATTAATGATTGTCATATTAGGCATTTGCCGAAAGTCTTACGAGTAATTCAAAATTGAAAAATTAAACTATTTATTTCTTTAAAAATTGTATGTTACCATATGATATTTTTGAAATTGATTTATAATTACATTATGATTCACATTGTTAAGACATAACTCCAACACGTGACATTATATCTCAACAGCTATTAATTAGTTATCAAATAGATAATCCATATTTTTAGTAAATATAACTAAATTTTAACGTATTTAAAAGGTAACTATAATTATGCAAGCTTTAGATAAAATATAAGACTATTGGTTTGAAAGTATGTTGGTTTTTATTGAAAATATTCCTTACATAAAAAAATGCATTATTGCATAATAGATACCTTCAATTATCTTAACTTTTTTTGTTAGTAATAGCGCCGAAGTCAGTTTGACAGTTTCAATGCATACAAATAAAATTCTGAGATAGAAGGTACCAGTAACAATAAATTTGTGATACTAAAATACGATATAAATTGCATGTACCTACTTATATCCAAGTATCTATAACTTGTATACTTACATCTCACGAACTACTATCGTCCATCATCCTCCTAAGCACCAACTATTGCCTATATGATCGACATCGGTGAAACACAATTGTAGCTATGTGTTGTCTATTAAACAAAATACATGTACATTAATTTAGAACTATTAGGCAAGGAGTGACTTACTATAGTATATTTAAGTTAGGGATGAAACATATTATATAGAATTTTGATATTTGTATTTGTTAATGAACATAGTTATTTATAGTACAGCTACTAGAATACTTCTGAATTTATAAACTTATGTATACACTTGTCCTTCATAAATCTGGTACTGATTAGGGCAAAAATTATAAATATAAGATTGTATGTGAAATGCACGTACTTAAATATTTTAAGTACATTTTGGGTTTTATATTATTTAAATAATTGTATGATTGATTATTATAAACCGTGTAAATTGTTTACCTATAGAACTTTTACATGAATTGGATTTTAATTATAATAAAGTATTACTATATATTTCAAATTTCCTTAATCATTTTCATACTACATCTAATCTTATAATAATTGTTTTTAAAATAAAAGTAATGAAACTAAAACTTATCTATGACAGGGTGTATTCATGTTTTATGATTTTGTATGTATCACATTTTTTCATCACAAACAATTGTTTTTAGTCATTAATTATAATAACAGCTATAAAGATCCCTTATCTATTATTCTGCATATGAGGAATTAATCACGTAGGCTAACAGTAGTTGTCAGTAGTGTTACTTTTTACTAAAACCACGCTCCACCGCAATAACTAAATTACATGACAAAAATGCAATGATTGGAATTTATATTATGTATTTACCTACTTATGAGTAATTTTATATTAAATTGTCAAGTTCTAATCGAGATAAACATTTTTTTATTGACAATAATAGGTAAAATATTTTAAAATGTCAAATATTACCAATATCTCAAAAAAAGATAAAATATTTTGAAAATTGTATCATCTAGATATATAAAAAGTTAGTATAAACATTTTTAGAATTTAAAGTATCTACGGTTATTTGTCTTCGAGTTACACCAAAAAACAAAATCGATTTTGTCGAATACTTGTTTTGAGTAAAAATTATCTACAGGTTTTCCTTGATTTTATTTTTTTGTTTTTTTTCCCAGTTATTTTGAAAAATACACAGAATTCTTGATCTTTTAACCCTTTAAAAGTACCAACTAGATCACATTTTAAGAAGTCGTTAATAACCGCACATTTATATTCCTTAATCACGCATATTTTCCCCAAATCAAACCGTTCAATACCGCACACATTGATATATATTAATAACGTATAAAATAACATTATATCGTTAAGTACCACACACCAGTTAACCATATTTAATCAAGATCACGAAATCATAAAAATAAAACTAGAAATTATACAGAAAAATCAGTTCTATTCCAATATCAAAAAAATTACAATAATAAAAATTCACAATCTGGATTATGGTTAAAACTTTTTTTAGGTTGCCAAATTTGATTCCTAAGGCGTTTGTTGAGATTAAGGCTACTTGTCCAGATGAAAAACAATTTTATGATTTCGCTGTTTAATTTTTAACTGTGAATCAAATGTGTGTGGTTTTGAACTATCGACCTTTCAAATTCCCTTTTTTAACAATAGAATAAATGTGTGCGGTATTGAACGGTGTAAAATGTGTGGTTATGAACGGTAAGTGTGTGGGTATGACGACCGCCGAAATTATATACCAACTACCACCAAAATGGGAAATCGAAATATTTTAAATGCCCCAATATTATGTGTCAACAAACAGGAAAAATCACACACATCATTATCATCATTATTAAAATATACGCATTATTGATAATATAAATTGTCTTTTATATTCAATATTATTGAACATAATAAAGAAAAACGAATTTGATGATACAAAAAATATCGTTTAACACGCTAAACCTTGAGTTAATGGTAATTATTATTTAAGTTAATTTTATGTAAATAATGAAAGCAGCTATGATAATACGAATATAGTTAGTTACCGTCTACCTAGTTATAAGAAGATAAAACAATAAAACAATAGACATAAAAATAATAAATAATTTTGAATAATTTTGAATTCATTATAAAAATCAAAATCGTATATTTGGTTATACTGAACTATTTTATAATGAAATAGTATCGAACTAACAACTATGAATATTAATCTACTAAATAGTATTGTATATGTATTATAGGCATTTGTATAAACTGTATATGCCATATACAGTGACATAAATAGTAAAACAAACAAATATGTATAATGCATTTTATGTCGTTTAATTATATTTATTTTAATAATTCCTATATGACTATAATAATAAAATAATTAAGTCTGTAAATCCTTAAAAAAATATCTAATAATTTCATAAACATATGAATTTATTAAATCAGTATCTATCTATATTTTTTATTGGACTAACATTTAGTTAGGTTAAGATATAGTTATTAAATCCTTTTCTTGCTACATATGGCGCAAGAAAAACAAAATGTGATTTATGACCCTTGGCTTATATATTAATATTTGAGTGTGTTGAGCACTCGATTTCTTAAAAAATAGATCGTAATTTAATATTTTTATTTTATTAAAAACTGAAGTAACTATTTTTGTACAATGTTTATGACAATTAATTAATTTAGTGATAACTGATTAATGGTTACTAATAACTAACCAGAATATTTTTTAAATTATTATGAAATATTTCTATTTGATAAACTGGGCGTATAATAAGATTAAAATTGTTATTTCACTACGTCCACAAAAACGTCAATATTGTCAATACTACGAATTCGTAATAAATATATATTATATAAAAAAAATGTTTTCGATTTAAAATTATTTTTTATGTATTATATTTATTAAATATTATAAATATTCTATTATATAATATTATATTATAATATTATAATTATTGATTTTTACTAGATATTTTCACCATAACACAATATAGTTTGTATTAATTATGTTTTCTATAAGAATTAAAACAAAAGTCTTGAAATAAAATACATTCTACATTTATTTAATGTTTTTGATTCAATAAAAAAACAAACATAAATATAATAAGAATTTTAGTATGTTTTAATGTAGGTAAACATTTGTTCATAGAAAAACAATATTACACTAATCATATTTTTATGCCATTACTGCATAAAAAAAAAATAATCTTTTTAATAAATTATTGTATTGCCAATTTATTAATTTCAATTTATAGCCATTTATAATATATTCGTACTATGATTTCTACAGTTCTTACTACCGCAGTATTTGGAAGTTTAATAATAGTTGGTTTGAAATTATTTGTACATGAAACGATTTACAATTTTTTTTAAATGTTTCTAAAGCTTCAATAAACTTATACGACTTCTATTCAAGTATATATAAATATATATATATTTATGTATTATTTATTATTATTTTAGTAATACACTAATACGTAGTACTGATGTATGTCTTTGGAATATTTCACTAATTATTAAGATGTATTTAGTGATTGAAATAAATTACTTTTAAAATGTGAATATCGCAAATCATTTAATTTTTATTGTTGAAAATAGTTATGATTCTTAATTAAATTTATTATTAGAAGAATATTTCTATGTAAGTATACAAGATACCCAATATTACCCAATATTACCCACTTATTATTTTTAATTAAACTGTTACGTTAACATCATTAAAACATTTGATAAAAATTATTAAACATTATATTATTATTATATACCTATCATTAATATGTATAATATATTCTTTATATTAATTTGATTATTTTATATAAAATCTCAACAAGTGTAATACAACTACGTTTTAATTGCGTTTAACCATGTGTGTCTATATATTTATTTATATATTTTTTTTTTTGATTAACTGAATAATAAATTTAGATCCCGAAAAATTATTACAGCAAAGTTTCAACTTTTCGAACGGTAAAATGAAAATTGAATCCCAGAACTTAATTACAAATGAGATCATATAGACACCAGAAGGTGATAGGTAGTAATTCCTATTCTCTTTGTTGGTGGGATGATAATTTGACGGTGAATAGGCCAAGTAATATAACCCACAAAAATACAATTTTCAGGAGTGACTAAAATGTTAATATTTTTGTAAAAAAATAATGTGTGCAGTTATTGGTTTGTTCAAATTTCAACAAAAATATTATTTGAGGGTGATTTTTTACTTGTAAAAAACATGATGCGTTTATATTATATCTTTATAATTATTGTCATTTTAAATCTCTATTTTATTGTCAGTGTGGGTTAAGTAATTTGATCTATACACCGTGGTATAATATATCGTATGTCCCTGTGTTTCGATCATTTTTATTAGTTTATAGCAGTGTTTCTCATAAGGATTTTGGAAAAGGCAAATATTAATTTTGAAAATCAATTGCGAGACGCATGCAGAAAATCCATTTGAAACGGTGCAAAATTGACCTAAAAAAGGGACTTAGTTTAGCGTATTTTTTTCCTGGGTGTAAAAATTGTTAGTTACATTTTTAATGATGATAATTGAAAAATATACAAATTAAAAAATATTTATTATAATTTAAATTTTAACAAGCGATCCATATAAATACAAATAATATTAGCATATTATATTTATTTAAATATTAAATTTATATTGATTATTTAATTTAATATTATTGTTTTGATGTTGATGGATGAGCCCAGAGCCACACACAACTTGTTAAAGGGATCGCTAGTTTATAGTTAATACTTAATACTTACTATAGTTAATACTGTAATAATATCGGTAGATACTCAGTAACACAAAAAGGATTTAAAATATTAAAATGCTACAATTGAGTACGAAAAATTAAAAATTACACGTCATCAATACGTAAGTAAATTTATTTGATAAATTAATAATAAAACATACATCATTCTTTACTGTTACACAGATATTATATAATAAAACACTGATTAGGTAATGATTATATACATTATCTATATTAACGACATAAACATATTTTTTTAGCGTGTACTTTCAATTATTATAAGTAAGTACTTTTTACATTGATTGCTTAATAAAATCTTGAAAAGTAATTCATGTGTGTGTATGCATAGTAAATTTTTTTATTATTCTTATTTTTATTAAGAAATACGCAATCTATAAATTATTATTATTATTTTTTACAATAAGCTATAAGTGCTATATGGTGTAGATTACATATTATATTTAGCTGAAAAAATACAATTACCCAGTGGTGACAATTTTTTTTTACCTAATATTAATTATATATATTAATTTTATTTATTAGTCTCTGCAGCATTTGCGAACTAACTAGCTGAGGTTTCTGGGATACTTAGATTTGAAATTTCTAATGAGGGGGCTTTAATATTTGTTTAAGCGACCTGGAATCGTTTATAAAAAATGAATTCAGTTTCAGATATTGTGTCTGTGTATAGGTCGATGTGTAAAGTATGATTGGAAACGTAAAAAGGGCTATCTGTTTGAATAATCGTTTGGATCCGTTTAATTGATTAAAATAACTGGACTTTTTTATAAGTTAGATGGGTCGACTGTTCCTCATAATTCAATGACGTAAGATTTGATCAGCATTATCAATATTTTGTAAATAATTAATTTGTTTTTAAGGTTCATAGTTGATTTTTAAATTTTTTATTTAATTTGAATAGTAAGTATAAGTTACTGCGTCCTTGTTTGAGCAGTAATTGCTTTACTTTTACAAGGTGGGTTCATCAAGTCGTTTATCTAAAAAAATAAACCTAAATAATGGTTTTTCGATATGATAGAAATTATAGAGTTGTTTAGAATTATATCTATTAAAAAAAATTATCGAAAAAATTTAACTTTTTAAATAGGTATTATTATTTAAAAAATAGAAATTCTGTATTTATAATAATTATTAATTATAGATATATCGTTACAAATAGTACCAATGATATACCTGAAAGTAATATGTTTTGTCTTGTGTTTAAATACTCATTTCGGTTTTGAATTAGAATATACAGTAATAATTTAGTTTGGAATGTTATTATTGTTCCGACAATATGAATATTTATGATTTTATCGAGTAGAGTACCACATTATTATTAATTCACTCAAACTTAGAACATATGCCAAATATTATATCTATATGTATTGATCTGGGAAAACGTGTTAATTGTAGCAATACATTTCCGGTTTGATATTTTTTCTGACTGTAATTAATAGGTCAATATGCATTTTAAAGGTCATTTTTATTAGTTTTTTTAATTGTATATTTTGACCTTAGCTCTAGCCCCTAATTATAAAAATATGCTGTTTAAATATCTATTATTGTAGTTGTTACAAAGTTTCAGGATTAAATATTTTACAACTTGAAATGTTATTTGCTTAATGCAAAATAATAATAACGAAAAATTACTATGATATACTCGTAGTAACGATTCAACATTTTAAATACCTATATTGTTTCTATACGAGTCTATGAATATGAACACATCTTGTTTGTCCAGTTATAATTATTATACCGAGATATATCGTATTCATTTAATTTAACACTTTTAAACAAAATTATAAGTTAACATTTTAAGTGATTATGATAGCGGTGTACAACCCAATTCTGAATAAAATATTTAAGATTGTGAGTAGTGTTACGGCCCACCTCTAAATGCTTTTAATATCCCTGACAGCCTATTCATTTGCAATCTCACCATATTACAAACCGTCTGACGAGCTTCTGTGACGGACCTGTAAATTGTGATGTATGATATTATCGAGAAATGTTGTTTATAATGAATGTACTAGACTAAGCAACAATATTTGGTATGCTAGGCGACCTGTTTCCTTATGCGGTGATTAACGATTTTAACTTTTTCCCTGTTGAGACTACGTCACGTCTTAAACGTGTGATTTAAGTTAAATTGTCTTATTAAAATAATACAATAACTATATTAAACTCTACGTTCTTTACACAGGCCTTGGCATGTTTGCATTTGTAATTGGTTGATTAAGTGTGTCGCCATACCCATGTATTTGGGTGATACGTATATATACATGTACCTATATTGATATTATTATATAAATTTACTGGGTACACAATAATTTATTGACAACTTGTGTAAAACTACACCAAATTTAATAAAAAAATTTACTTTGAATATCGTTTTGTATACGTATAATAGGCTATAATTCTGCTAAAAGTTCAGTTTGTTAGTTATATACACATAGGTTGGATTACATAATATAATACTATTAAATACGGTAGCACGACCATGCGTATTATTATACTATCCAAATCACCAAGTTTACTAAATTAAATGATTATAAATTTAATAATAAACAAAATGAATCACGTATAAAAATACATTCGTAGTAATTACGATTTAAATATCAATAATTTTCAATGATTATTATTTATTATGTTGTACCTATATCATTGTAGCTACCGTTTCACTATGGTTCCTGGTGTTCGCCGGGTTCGCGTGCAACTACATGATACGTATCAATCTGAACATTGCCATAGTGGATATGACCACGGCAAAGAGCCGAGGTCGGAATATACTGATGTGTGGCAATTCAACGGTCAGTTCGAATTTAACCGTTGGAAAAGATTTCGTCGTCAAAAAAGTAATTTAATGACGCCGTTGCAGTTTATCACAGCACGTGCAGTGAAATGCAAGTGAGTAATGCAATTACTGATTTTATTATTATTTCAGACAGATTTCGAATGGAATGACAGTGAACGGGCCAGCGTACTCGGATCGTTTTATTGGTTGCATTGGGCGTTACAGTTACCAGGCGGGTTGCTCGCGCGACAATTTGGCGCTAAGCGCGTTTTTGGTTTGAGCAATTTGTTCATGTTCGTCATGTCACTTTTAATGCCGGTCCTCGCCCGGTGGGACATAAAAGGACTCATCGTGGCCCGAGTGTTACAAGGGTTCGTCGGGGTAAGTGCTACACTTTCCTAAATTACGTTTAACGCCTTGTGTAAGGCATAACACGTTTCCACCAAAAGTGGTAAAAACGTTGTTAAGTTAGATGGATCTCATTTGGTGGAAACGGATATTGATGGAAAAGGGAAAGGTCCACTCTTGGTGGAAACGTGTTACACCCCTGGCTACAGCATCGGAGCGCATAGCGATACCTGACATTGGGACTTTGTTCTGAAAGACTCCATGTTTCATGCTTCCTGTTGGCGTACTGCTAATGATAATATTGAAATATATAGATATACCTACCATAATATAACAATATTTTATAAAAACGAAAAAAACGTACCAATATTATTTGTTTTATTCTGTCTGACTACAGTGATAATGAAATCCGGTATAATTTATATATATATAACCCGATGCACTATGTATGTCCATTCTACCGATTGGATACTTGGAAGATCATTTTTAAATTTAAATTATTTAGATTTGTTTTTCTGTTAATTTTACAATGTATATCAAATTTATTTATTAAATTATATCTATTTGATAATATAACAGTTTGAGGGTAACAAAAATAACTCATTAAGTATAATTAAGTCTAGGGGCGTATTAGGTATTACATGACGTATATATTTTATAGCTTATATACTATCTTGCAGTGCCATAGCCAAAGGGGGGGGGCGGCATAATTTTTGATAGCCAATTATGACAACAAATTAAGTTTTCACTGTATTTCTGACAATAAAATACATATAATTATTCAAATTATCAAATCAAGATCAAGTAAGTGTGTTAAGAGTGATGTTGCTTTATCATCACAAACGGTTAATGATTTTTTTTTAAGCTATTCTGTGTATTTGGGGCAGCGAATTTAGGTTAGCGTTCTATTATTTTTCTCCCTCTGTAATATAATGAATTTGTGATCTGTAGAATCAATATCGTATCAAATTATACAGTGAATTTATTGACATAATAATATAATATCTAAGTTAAAGTTAAGAATGTCGTCTGTGTCTTTAGTAAGATTTAAATCTTTGTGCGGTTTATAAATATTATATCTAGATATCGACCATGTAAAATATTAATATATTACAATTTAACTATGTTCATATTACTTATTATCTTGATTCTATTTTTACTAACTTTGAATAGGCGTTCGATAGTATTGATCATAATTTATTAATTTTAAAATTAAAGCCTTCTATTAAATTTTAAAGATTGTTTGGAATGTCAATTTTTTTTATCGGTATTTCAAAAAAAAAATTTAGAAAAGTCAAAATTTTCAATTGTCTATAAATAGCTTTAAAAAAGTCAATATATTTTGAAAATGTATTTATAAATATATAACGCTAATATAAACATTTTGTGAAAATTTAAAGTATTTACAATAATTCGTTTTTGAGTTACAGCTGCAAAATAAAAAAAATCGATTTTGTCAAAAACTGGTTGTGCGTAAAAATTCCCGTTTTTCCGTTACCTTTTTAGGGTTTTTCCTGATGCATTTGAAAACTACAGTACATTTTTTAGTTTTGACCCTCCCAAAGTACCAACTAGATTCATTTTCCTTTTCAAAGAGAGGCTAAGTTAAAAATCAAAGAGCTATTACTACTCCAAAACGTGATGACAGACACAAAAGAAAACACACACATCATTGTAAAATCAATACATTCATCACTCATCCGTTCAGAATCTAAAATTATAAAATAATTATTATTTAATTAATTACAATTAAATAAATTAACCAAAAACTTTATTCACTTCAAACATAATTTTTAATACACTGAATATAGCTATTAGTATAAGATATTTATTAAAATAGGTACAAATATAACATCCTATGCTACGCTGTATATATTTATTAAGCGCAGCAGCAAATCAAACGTCGGTAAAACCTTTTTGTCCGTTTCAAAAAAGATATGCGTTTATTTTTAACGATTATTGATACTGCGTTATACGAATCGTCGGCCGAAATTAGCATTTCTATTTCGATAGGCGTCACGCTTATCGAAATATTCGGCAATGAAACAGATCGTCTCGCTGGCGGACCAGTAACTTCAACAGGGCTCACCACATCCGACGGGCGTTCGTTATGCGTATCATCATCGGAATGATGGCATAACGACGACGAGGGATCCGGCGATTTAGCTTCTACGGCTGCAGGCGCCATCACAGCAGCGTTTACGATCGCGATCATTTGCCGTATCTGTGGTCCTGCGTAATTGGCCAGCAGGATTGGCGATGAACGATATTCGAGTGGCGCGTCAGGATTCTGTCGCGGTTTATCGGAATCGCCATCGCCGCCAGACGTTATTATTTGTATGTTCGGCATCGATCTAAAGTATAGTTTACCGATTAAACACGAGAATTCCGAGCTTTCCAAAATCTTCGTGGTCTGAGCGTTTTGTGATTTTTTCACAATGGTTTCCATCGAGGCCGCGCGTTGTGTGATTTTGCAATCGATTGTAATATCATTATTACCTTGCATGATTTATTTTGAATACGCGTATAATATTAATGAAAGATTAACGTCAAGAGCGGCGTTGCTTTATCACCACAAACGGTAATTAAATTAATAAAATTATTGTCGTCTGACATTTCGGGGGGGGCTGAAGCCCGGAAGCCCCCTGGCTACGACACTGCTATCTTGAAAAAACAATATTCATAAGTATTACTAAGTATTGGCGTAAATAAATTAAATTTTGTAAGCATTTAGTCAACGGTGGTAAATATATATTTGTTATTTTTTTCTGCTAAAATTGTATTTGTTTAATAAACAATTTTGTATAATATCGAGAATTTTCCAAGTATTATTGTGCTCATATTTGATTGTATTGAGTTCATATGGATTTAAACATAATATTATATACTATTATATTCTGTAATGATTTTAATCATGATAAATAGATACATTTAATAATTATTGTTTATAGTTTTATTATTATATTTTATATTTTATATTGTTTATAATAATAATAGTTGTGTGTTTATTGTTTATAGGGTATGGCATGGCCGTCAGTACATCATTTGACCGCGCATTGGGTACCGCCGAACAAGAGAAGCAAATTCATTACTGCCTATTTTGGTCATTATTTAAATTAATATTTAATTTTTCTATCACTTAATACCTTTACACCTGCTATTAATATTTTTTTAAATTAAAACTTAAAGTGACTGCAATATTAATACATTATTATTATATGGTTTTGGTTTGTGGCTAAGGGAGTTGTTGCATTACAATAATGTTCTTACGGTTATTAACATTTAATATTTTAAATTGTTTCAAAAGTATTAGTTATAGCCTATGCGGCTATACATAGTCATCACTCATCAAATTAAAATGTATTAGAATATTATTTTTAGCACAATATTCAACTAGGTATTATTTACGACCTAGATTTTTGCAATTTAAAGGTACCTTACCTGATTTTTATTTTGAATTATTTATGGGTAAAAAAACAAAAACGAAAATATTAAACATAAAATATTCATAATGTGTTTTTCCAAAGATTATAGTGCGTATTTCTGAACAAACATTGTGGTTTATTTTAAATAAATCATTTATGCATTATTACTTAATAGTTGTTTAACACACATTATGTTTTAATATAGTTAAAGATTTGTCTTTTAAATTATGTATATTATAAAAACACGAATTAAATTACTTTAGTATATATGTCCTATAGCCATATGTGTACATGTACCTACTGAAAATTCAAAAGTGACAACTAATTATTGTAATTCTGCTATCTTAGTGCTATAATAATAATAAGACTATTTAATAATATTATGATGTTACTATCATTTCCTAGAATATCGTATCCTACAATAATGTATACTATTTTTTTTTAATTTCAAAGGCAGTTCGATCGGCGTGGCTCTTACGTTCCCGTTCTGTGGATTCATACTGGAGAGATGGGGCTGGTCGTATGTGTTCTATACCACGGGGTTGATCGGTATGGTGTGGTTTTTGGCATGGTGGCTGTTTGTGTATGATACGCCTGCGCAACATCCTTACATATCCGAAGTCGAACTTGTGCACATTACTAGTAGCCTTACCGACGTGGTGTCCACTAAAAAGGTATTATTATTTTAACAATATAAAATACGAACCGTTTGGATCGGCATTTTTCACCATAATATATTATCATGGTGAATTCCTAGATTTTTAAAAACAATTTCGATTATAACCTTCTATGTATATATAGGTATAACACATATAATATATTTTTTAAATTTCATATTGCGAAGAAATAACATAATAATTTTTTCAAATTGTTGACCTACTTATATTGGTAGGTAAATATTAAATTGTTTATTTATTTTTATTACCAAGTCCAAAAAAAATAAATGGTTACTCAATAGAAAATAATGTATCGATCACTACTTATTTTTTTTTTTACAACTTTAAATCATCTCAATTACAACGCTATAATATAATAACAAGTTAAATGTATTCAAATTATACATAAATATAATCGCGACCGGGTGCAAAAATAACCAGTTAAAATAATGAGTCTTATACCGCGGTTTGATGTTTAGTCTGACGTTTTCATTCTGTTTTTCGTTTTACAGTTGCCGATACCATGGAAGGCCGTATTAACGTGCGTACCGTTTTGGATCGCACTCTCTATCCAATGGAGTACCGGGTGGGCTTTGCACACGCTCATGACGCAGACTCCTACTTACCTAGTACTAATGTTCGGGTGGAATCCAGAAAAGGTAAATATTATTAAATATAATCTTCCAACGTTATTATTCATATAAATCAATAAATCATATAATGATTTCTTTATCGGCGGGTTTTTGTACATATTCCTCTGAAATTAGATACAAGTTAGTCGCGTAGGGTACCACGTTGTGCGGAATTATTAAAAATGCCAATGATATTATTAGGATAGATACAATATAAAACAATAATTACCTACATCTTACAATTCTTACATTATAATAGTAAAGTAATAACTAATATTTTTGAAGGAATTTCTGTATTTATTTACAAAAAAAATATCCCTATTCCATTGCATAAACTATTATACTACCTACCTATTACGATTCTGATATTATATATATATATACCTTTCTATTTAGTTAAAATATTCTTCATAAGTATAACAATTTTTACGAGAATAGTGCTGTTTGTAGCATTTTGATGACAAATTTGAGTCAATATTACTTAGTTTATTTCAAAATGTATTTTTTATTATTATTATTATATGTTCAATACCTAGCAGAAAATCCAGTTTCACCAGGATTTAGCGAAACTTGTATTCAAAAATGTATTTTCTGTACAGCGATGGATATTAATTTTTAGCATTATTGGGAAATTCATTTTCAAAACTTAAAGTATTTGAAAATGCTAAATAAGATTTTGCGCATAGAGTAAGTAGTATATAATATACAACGCTTGAAAACCATGCTGATCTATTTATTATATTTCATTATAAACTTACTCGTTTAACAAAAATGAGTCTCTATAGTCAATTTGACGAGAAATCGTTTTTATTTTTCAAAGACCAAACACTATAATATATGTAGCCATATTAGTACCCTTATAAATATTTGATAAATCGTATACCTATTATTGTTTTTCTCTGTTTCTCTGTAGATCGGCCTTTGGTCCGGCATACCTCATTTCACCCGTTTTGTGTTCTCGCTGTGCCTGTCGTTCGCCATAGACTCGCTCATGGCTACCGGCCAGTACAGCCGCACTTGCGTGCGTAAAATATCGACCACTATTTGTACGGTGGTACAAGCCCTTCTCATTGTGGCGATTGTGTATTCGGGTTGTGATCCGGTTTTAGTCAACGGATTCCTGCTGCTGGCCATGACAGCCAGCGGTGCTTCCACGTCCGGACCGCTGTCCATAATGGTCGATCTGTCGCCGAATTTCGCCAGTAAGTGATCATCATCCAAATAACACACTATTACAATTTGTTCTATACAGTTCGGAATAATAAACCTAAATAAACGAACTGTATAAAAATGTTTTAAACTTTCTGTAAAAATCAAAAAATGTCTAAAAAAATCTAATCCTGTTTTAGGCGTGCTCCAAGGTTTCAGCGGCATTACTGGAGTCATCCCGGGAATGATATCGCCGTTTGTGCTGTCCTATTTCACGAACGACAACGTGAGTACCTATCAACTTATATTTTAATCTTATCATTCTACCAAAAAATATAGACTACACACTTACACGTAAACTGATCGATTGTCATCGTTTCAGAATACCCTCGAAGCATGGCAACACTTTTTTGCCTTGAGCGGCGTGCTAATAGCCATCCCGGGACTCCTGTACAATTTCATCGGCTCTAGCGAACTTCAGTCGTGGAATAGTCCTATTCCAGCGGCCGATCCAGAATCGGCGTCCATCAACCGGAACACTACTGACAAAAAATGATTATTTTTACGTGTGGGTAATAGGTATCTATGCGATTAACAATTAATCGAATGACCAATTTTGTATTTTTTTTTTACAATATTATTACTTATATTATGTAACACCTAAAAAATCAGAATTCGTAAAGAATGATAAATATTATTATAGATTTGCAGAAATCGGGTTGAATATACATAACTATAGATACAGAATAAATAGATGTATAGTACAAAAACAATATTGCAGGTTTTTGTGCATTATTAGTAGGTACTTAGGAGTTAGGACAATTATAGATATTCATAATTTCTACATTTTAATATATTATTATTTATAGGTACATATTATATAGCCATGGTATTTAGTTATCTCAATCATATTTACAGTTATTGATGATTATTATAAACTAAAGAAAATAACTTAGGTAGATGTATTTACAATATTATCCATAAAAAAAACATTATTTGGGCCCCCAAGTAAACCTATAAATAATTTTATTATAGGTAGGTATTACAATATTACAATATAATCAGTCATCAGTGCTCAAATTATGGTGTCTGATTTTATTTTAATAAAAATATGTTACTTTAATTATCCCTAGTTTTTCAATAATATTAAATACAAATACAATACAACCATTACTCTCATTAGATGTTTATAAACATCAAATTTTAGTTTATATTCAACCATATTAATATATATTAATCACATGACTAGGAATTAAATTTAAGTACATACATAAATGTAGACTAAACATCGGTCAGCTATCAAAAAAAGTATCTACCTAGTAAATATTTTTGTTCGTGTAATATTTTGGTTGTAGGAATGATAAGTACAAAACGAATGTGTTTTTTTATAAGTACAATAACATAATATTATTATATGTGGCAGTGTATAAAATAATTAAAATATGGAACAAATTGATTGGTATATTTTTTATAAATTATGATTATTATATTTTATTATAATTTGTATGTTGTATATAACAATTTAATATGATTTACAATATTTTTAAATTATAATAAATAAAATATTTTATTAAATGTTTATTTTTCATATTAAAAAAAAAAAGGAGAAAGCTAGCCAAACTAGGTAACCGTTCTACTGTATAAGAGTATATATATATAGGTGTCGAGTGTACCTCTTCGATTTCATTGGTCTTTGTTATGTTATGTACCAATATTTTAAATTTTAATTCAACGACTCATTGAACAATTTTTACATAAAAAACGATTTTGAATGATAATGGTAATCAATTTAATATAATATTACTAAGTATTTAAAATTTAATTATATACCTACTTATTAGTTATTATATTGCTAAATGCTATTATAGTAACTTATTTTACTATTAGTAATGTAAGTTACTTGGTAGAATTAATTTATCGAAAACATTGCATTCATTTTATTATTTAGATTTGGTCATTTTGGTAATCGGTAAAGAAGACCAAAGAAAAAAGAACAGTTTTTAAAAATTTCAAATGTATTAATTGATTGTGAAAATTAAAAAATGATTACTTACGTGTTACACACATAAACACATTTACAGTTTATATGACCCACAATATGTACATTGTACACACATACAAATTGAATAAAAATAACTATCTCCCCTTAAAAAAAATTGTTGATATAAAATTATTATTATTAATGATAATTTCATACTATAATTTTACAAGCGTAATAAATATATAATACAAAAACGTCAAAAACATTTAGTATGTTGCTGGTAACATTTGTTAAATTGGTCATAAAATATTAAACATTTTACTCTATAATATAGAGACATAGTCTATGTCACACATAAACTATAAGTTTCATTGTTAAAAGTTATAACAGTAAAATACCATTTATAATTATGTAAAACGTGCATAATTTTTAATTAATAAAGTTGTCATATTAAATAAACTTTTGATGTTTTTATTCAACTTGTGTAGGCTTACTAAAAGAGCCCCTTAAGCTCCGGGTGCCCATGCGCACCTGCAAAGCCTAAGACGTCCCTGGACATAGAGTCTATTGTCTATATTGTACTAAGTTATATTATATTAAATAAAGTATATACTGGGTACTTATATACTTAAATATGAAGAATGAAAGATATATTTTTTATTTTTTTTTCACATAATTTTATGCAATAAAAAAACAACATTTTTCAAAAGAAATATATTTTTTATATTTCAATATTTTTAAAAATGATATTAAATATACATTTTAGATTAGAACCACACCGATCCCACGGCGCGTGTATAATACCGCGCTATACCACACTTCGCGCCTAGCACCGCGCCACGCGCCGTTGGATCCCGGCTTAAGAGAGAAAATTAGATACCGACCGTTTTTAAGGAGTTAAATGTAGACAAATTCTATGTGTGTAATGCGGGTCATATAAATGTGTGCGTATAGTATCAATATGTGGTTATTTTTTAATTTTCATAATCAATTAATATATTATTTAATAATGTCGAAAATTGTTTTTTTGCCGGAATTTAATTATTGTTTTAATAGTTAAGGTGTATTTATATATTGTTATTACTTATGGACTGTTAAACTACTTAATTGCCTAACCTACTGTAGAACCATATAAATAGATTTGTTATATAAAAATTATAAAATAAATGAGAATAAGCATAAAATTATTCTGTTTTAAAAATGTCACTGTACTTTTATAAAATATAATAATATACGTATAAGTTTCAATTTTATGCGAATAATATTTTGAAGTTACAAAAATATAACTAAAATCATTATTTTTTGTTTAAATATTTAATTTCGTCCAAATTTGAACGAATTAGTAGAAAAAGGTTATTTTTTTAATATTTAGAAAATTAATTCATGTTTAGTAAATACTCATATGAATATTGTTCTTTTTTCAGTAGAAACAAAAAAAAAAACTAAATAAGAATTTATTTTTCAAAAATGGGTTTTGCGTAAAAATTTAATTAATTTTTTCCAGTTAATTTAAAGTGCTTATTTGAAATTTTTACTTTTGATTTTATTCTCCTAAGTACCAATTAAATACAATTTACTACCAAAAACCATCCTCAATGTTAAAAATTTAAGCATTATTACTGCTCTAAAAGAAAAAATTCATAAAAATTAATACATTCATCACCCAGCTGAGAATCTAAAATTGATAATTGTTTTAGCAAAATATATTATAAATTTGTGAGCATTAAAAATAGTTTATGTTATAATGAAAATATATTTGGACAAACTCTGGTTTTATTTTTAAAAGTATTTAATCTCTTTAATGTTAAGAAAGCCTTTTCTGTAGTGCACGATAAAAATTTTATAGTAAATATAATATGAACGAATTTAGACAATTCTGATAAAACATCTCTTTAATTTTAAGATTTTATGAAATTTATAACATCTGGTATATTTGATATTTATTTTGTAAATAATTAAATAATACAGACTTAAAAACCTGATTATTTATATCATTGTATCAAAATTTATTATTCCATTCCAATGTGAACATTTTATCGAATACTAACTTGTAATACTTTTAAATGGTATAATCAATTAGTAAACATTTCTAATTTTTTATATTATGATAATGGACGTAAATAATAATTTAAGGGGGTCTAAAACATCTGAGCACCCATGTAGTTTACGCCTATACAAGCAAGACGTAATAAATTATATATAAGCTTTATTTTGTTTAATATAGGGAGGATCAATGTTTTATTATACTTATATTATGTGTATGATTTTTTTTTTTATTTAAACTAAAAACCATCAAGTATAATAAACAAATTTAAGCAATTTTAAGTAGAATAACGGTAGATGAGCCTGAATAAAATTAATTATAATTCAATAATTACATTTATTATTTAATAACTAAAAAGTATTTTGGTACATTTTGTTAAAAAATATAAAGATTAATTAAAATAAATAATTAACTAATAAAGATGTGTTAAGTAAAAATACAAAATTATACCTAATAGACTTTTTTTTACTAAATATGTACAAATAAAATTATTTATCACAGATTAAGATAAGTAGAATATTAATACAATACAAAATTCGAGAATCATTAAAGAGATTTTTATAAAAATAATAATAATACTTATTTGATTTTACAAATCAAAAAAGTAATAATTGGTATCTAAAAAACAAATTATGAATACAATATAAATAATAAATATGGAAATACTTGTACATTTCCATTTAATAAAAATAAATATGTGTTTAAATACATAAGTACCTATAACATGTATAATAAAGAAATGTATATAGTTTTAACAAAAATAAATAAAAATTTTAAAAGACTAAAATATTTTTGAATTTGGTATTAACGTCGTAAAGTGGTGTTTAGTAGATAATTTAGTATCTACTAGTAGAAAATATGATAAAAATATTTTTAAATCATGTTTCAACTAAAAATAAAATATCAAGTTATATCAATAGAAAAATATTTAAATTATTTGAGATCTTATTTTGTTTTGTGTTTCACATATTAACTAAATTATTCAAATAAATATAAATACATTTTTAATACTTCATGATACAAAATTGGTATCAGCTTAATATGCGATTTGCCATTTTTTTGTTGATATCATAAATAATGTTTGTATATTGATTTTGTCATACTGTTTGAAACATAAGTCTCATATTATGTGTAAATATGGGAGCAAGATGTCCACAATTTGTTGACGTAGTCTCATTCAGTAGACTGGCAGATGCCTCCAAGAGATATTTAACTGGATCACTACCAAGTTGATACTGTAAAAGAAAAAATGTATTTTAACAAACCAAATTATTTTGTAATGATTTTGAAACAGCTCATACTTGTGACATGGCATTAAATAATGCTCGAAATGCAGGCTGTTTGTTTGTCTGAAATGTAGAACGAGATCCGTGAAGTACTGCCACTCCATCCTCTTCAGCCGACTTGCAGTTACTCATATACATACAATGATCAGAACGATAATTATATCGACATGGATATACATAAACCTTATCTAAAATAAATCATAGCAATAATTTTATAAGTATACTAAAAAATAATATGATAGATTTACCTGGATGATCGTGAAAAATAACATTTATAATATCTTGATCTCCCCATGTAAGATATAGTCTATATTTTTCTAAAACAGGCGCTAGTCTACTTATCCAATCAAATTCTCTCATACGGGTTAGGTTCATTAACATTACACCCGAATTCAATCCTAAAATGTATATATTGTATATTTTTTGGTAACACATTTTGTACAAAATCACTAACCTAATTTTCCATAGTATGGATGATTGGCAAATCTATTGTACCACCCAACATTCAAGTCCTCGTGTTCAGGTACCATTGCAGCCAACTGGGAAGAATTCATTAGAGAAAAATGTTTCCATACATCTTCCACGTTGCTTAAGAATAAGGTATCAGTGTCAACATAGAGAATTGAGTCTAAATGATTTAAAACTGACTGAAATTTTAAATTAAAAAAAATTAAAAATGTTATAATACACAAATATATCAATTTGAACTATATTTACTGGTAAAAATAGACGTTCAGATGCACATGGCTGAAATAGTTTTCTCCATTCATCAGAGTGTTCTTTAGGAAAAATAATACTATGTATCTCGTATGAAAATGAATCATTAGTTAATAGTCTCCAATCTCGTAGCTAAAACACAAGCCATAGCCCATAAACAATACATATTATATTTTACATTTTATATGACAACAGTAGTACTAATTGTGTTAAACAATACTCACCGTTTCATCAAATTCTTGTTGAATGTTTTTTTCTGCAATCACGACAATTCTCAGATCTGAATTACCTCGAAAGACAATTGCAGATTTAATCATAACTAGTGCTTCAGACGTACGATTTCCACAAATCACAACAGCTATGACCACTTCTTCATTTTTCCTATACATAATACAATTATTTTATTATAAAATATGTTTACAATACATATCACATAAAAAATATAATGATATTTATAATGATTAATGATTATGTTGTTTATTAAAATAAAATACATTGCAATATTGTGTAATTTTCTTACTTAGTCTGAAACAGTTGAACTGAATGGCTGCCAAGTAAAATACTGGCATTGAGTGCTGATAACCTACCAATGTTATACGCGATTGGTTTGTCGGGGAGATACAAACACAGCAGTGTAATGATTGAAAACCCGATAACGCACAGAAACAGACAAGACAACTTCATTTTAACCATCGCAAAAAATGTTCGCTCAAACAAGTTCACGATGAAGAATACATAGATACTTATTATATTCCAATCGCACACAATTTGTTGTGGAGAAGACTAGCCCGTTATAAAAATAGTTTTCAAACTTTTCTGTAGGTCCTTGAAATGAGTTTACATTTTGAAAATAATATTAAATATTATAACTTAATACTTAATATTTCAAAAGTTTTAACATGATTTATGAAATATGAAAACTAGTAAGCAGTAAGTAAGCACTTAATATCTATTCTAAATAGAAAGTCAAAAACAAAACTACAAAAGGTTAAAGATTGATAACGTTTCTACTGATAACACGTGTGATGATAAATGTTTATATACATATTATAATAACCATTTAACCGTTAGAATCAACTGATAAGTAATAGTAAAAAACACGGTCTTAGAATCTTCTCACACCGTGGTAAAAAATTAACTTTTTAACTTTTGTCTGTTGAGACTTAACAAGGATCTAGTTTGACAACGAGGTTTTGTACTTTTCGCAGGTTATTGCCGTTTGAAATTTTCATATTCCATAGTACCATTAGTAACCTATAGGTAGATACCTAGTCTTTATTATTTATGACAGTGTCATCTACAGACATTTCCAAAGTAGGGGGTAGATTAAATTAAAAAAGTATTATGTGGGCGTGTATGTTTTTCACGTTTTTACATTATGTATTTATGTGTTGTCTCCGTCTTACACACGTATGGCATAGTACATTTTCGTTCACCAGTTTCAATAGTGTGCTTTTAGTTTTTATATTAGAGTGAATTGACCTTGTTGACGCCGACACCGATCTTACAATTGTTGGCGGTTATCGGCAACGACTTGCGTATGTGTTACGACAGGAGTGGATGGGTTACCCAAATATATATATAATATTATAATAGCACGTCTAATTGCAATACTGGTGCATATAACACCACAAACAGGTATATTAAACAACAGACAAAAAATATAAATAGGTAATTCAAATATACCTAGTATAGGGCGCCCCGGGAATAATTAATAATATATAATAATACTTATAATAATAATCCTAACACCTTCACATAGGTGTCCGGTTACAACCTTTGATATAACAATAATTAACAAAAAATAACAAAAATGACGACTTGGTTTGCGGCAGCTTCCTGATAGACGGCGACACGTAGATGATAGGTCCTCCGCAGTTGGGGATCGCACACGAGGCGCAGCACAAATAATGTTTTAATGGACAACGACTATTGTAGTCCGCTTGCGGTAATATAATATACGGTGGTAACGTATATCAGTGAAAACCGTTGGGTAACATCAATAAATTGACCACAAGATTTTAGACGACGGCACAAAAACGTTGCGCAATAACAGTGGGCGGACAGATACATGCGTCAGGCCTTGGGCCTTAGAAAAAGACGTTAGAAAAAGACAAAAGCCCAAAAAGCTATACACCGCCGGGCTGGCCGACGGTATGGTCGCCGGACAATGGAGGGGGAGCTCGCCGGACGGGCGAATGTAAGTTCCCACACGAGATATAACAGGTGAAAATTACCCCTGGATATGCATACTTAAGTTCCCACACGAAAAAAATTACACTTGTACGTAAGTTCCCACACGAAAAAAAATTATAACAAACACCAAGGCTGGGCAAAGAAAAGTAACTTAACTTAATTTAAAGTTAAAATTTTCTAATTTTCAATATAAAAAATTTCAGACACATAATAATGTTTATATAAATTGTTTATAATTTTAACTTTTAATTCGTTAATGCTCAGCCTTGCCAAACACAAACTTCCTTCCCACTTTATTCAGACTTATAATTCCTATAGGACTGACAACTTAAACGTAGTTGGTGTGGTTAAAATTTGTTTTGTTTTTGTATTGCATAAAAAAAAGTCCAAATCAATTTTTAATTGAATCTAGTCCGTATAATATAATATAATAAAAATTAATAATATAATGTGTATAATATTTGTATTTGTATAAAATAAAAATAATAATAGAAAAAATCAAATTTTATTTGGTTTATTGCGAAAGCTCAAACACTTCACATATAGTCATACTGTGTAATTTCTTTTAAGTTATAATCTGATATTTTATTATTTATATAGTTTTGTTTTTCTTCTGTTTTTTTACTTATTTTTTGAGGTCTATTTAAATCTGATGTTCTTATCTTTATATATGTATTTTTTTGAAATATGAAATATTTTTAAAACTTCTATTATTTTGAATATATTAGGATTATGATGATAACAATTTGAATTGAATTCAAAACAACTGTTTAAATGTTAACTCTTAATGAACGAGTACTGAAATCAATAAAATGGACTGTCCATACTGTTTCATATTATCTTAGCCAACAGATAATAAAGATAATTAAAGATAGAATGTAGTGCATTAAATTTTATCGCCACTTGGGAAAATACATATTGGTATATTTTTGTTAACACAGTATGACTATATTGTAAAGTGTTATTAGATCAAACAAAATGTGATTTTTTCTATTATTATTATTTATTTTATACCTATACAAATAATGTGTGGAAGAAGAAAAACAAAACTCTATCAATAATAAAATATCAGATTATAACTTAAAAATAATTATACACAGTATGACACTATGACTATGTGAAGTGTTTGAACTTTCACAATAAACCAAATAAAATTTGATTTTTTCTATTATTATTATTATTTTATACCTAAAAAAATTGAATTGAATTTTTTTTATGCAATACAAAAACAAAATAAATTTTAACCACACCAATTTCGTTTAAGTTGTCATTCCTAAGTCTCAATAAAGTTTTTTCGTGTGGGAACTTACGTACAGGTGTAATTTTTTCCGCGTGGGAACTTACGTACGGGTGTATTTTTTTTCGTGAGGGAACTTACATATGTACCCGCTTACCTGCTATGTTTCGTATGGGAACTTACTAAACCCCCGCCGGACACTTATCTCCGCCATCACACCGTGGTGTCCGGTGTGCACTTACACCACCACACTGCCGCAAAACCGGCCCGCGCTCGAACAGACCTCATAGAAAAGAGATTGACCTATTATTAAACTTTTAGATAAGAACATTATCTGTGTTCTCTCGTTGGGTTTTTAAAATATTTTAATTTTTAAGTGAATTGTGAGCATTTTTAAATATTTATATTTTTCATACTCATAACTCGCTTAAAAATTAAAATATTGTAAAAAACCAACGATAGAACACAGATGTTGAATGTTTTTACCAAACAGTTTGATAATTAGTCAATTCACTCTAATATCAAAACTAAAAGCACACTATTGAAATTGGTGAACAAAAATTTACTAAGTCGTACGTGTGTAAGATAAAGACAACACATGCGGGTGCGACGCGTCCTCTTTAGGATATTTTTCTTATTATTATCAGGGCCGTCCCGAGGGGCACAGTCATAGTCATATAGGCTGTAATTATATAATTATACATATAAATTATACTTAGGTTTGCAAATCGCAGCACGCCTAAATGTAAATATGTAATACATGATAGATATTAGGTATAGCATATAGGTATTTATATTTCAGGACTTCAGGATATAATTAAATATACATAGATAATAGATACCTATTACCTATTACTAATTACTATTACTATTGTCTAATGACTTTTATAGATTCGTTGTGGTCATTGGTTGTTTTGTAATGTTGTTGACAGACTAGTCATTGACAAGCGATCCGTTGCTTCTTACGAATTTCTTGAATGAGATACAATTTATTATAACTCGCCTCACAACTGGTATAAATTATAATAAACTTCATTATAATCCATAAATATATAAAATACAATACGTATTATGAAAATTGTAAATTTATTGATTGTATAAAAGTAGTTGAGGAGTCACTGTATTTTTTTGCAGTTTTAGAGTAATTTAGATCAATAAGTGAGGGATTAATTTATTACGTTTATATGTACTTCCCGATGTTAGAATACTATTTTGAATAGGTTTATGTTTTAATTTGTTATTCTCTTTTCTAGGTTATATACTTATAAAAGACATCTTTTTTTAAATTTAACAATCAAAAAGTTAAAATAAAAATTATCTTATTAATATTGTTTTCAATTTTATTATATGCTACATATTAAGTTGTAAAACGTTTAATATATTTCCTACACAGCCTAGTAAAAGGTTAATAAATGCAAGTATTTCAACAAAAATGAAATCCAAAATAAAATTTTTCTTTCATTTTCAGCAATTTTCTGTATTTTCACTAGTTAATTAGTAAGTTTAAAGAAAAATTTCAAGAAGTATTAATTTTGAAATTATTGTGAATTTTTTAAATGCTATATTTCACTCACTCTAACATTCAAACATATTCATATTATATGCAGTTGGTTCATTTACCGTGTTATATACCTATATGATCGACGATCGTACAATAAAATAAAAACATATATCTACCTATAGGAGGATCTTCTTAATTTTTAGAGCTTTTAATAAAATAAATTATATATTTGTTAATTACATGGTAGTAAAATAATAAAATAAATAAATAGTATTTAAAGTGATTTAAATTGTATGATGTGGCAAGTTGGTGGTTTATGAATGAATTCAAAATTGACACACCATTATTTTGTAAAGCTGCCACTGAGTCAATATTATAATAATCGTAAATTTAAATTATTATTATTTCTGTGAAAAATTCTTCGATTTCTAATGCTATTTTATTTTTCGTTTCTGGTAAACAAAAGTATGTATTTAAATTACGTAAAAAATGCAAGTAGTGTTTAAAAAATTAGAATTTTATGAAATCATTATTAATTTAAAAATGAGAGTGATCTTTATTGTTGAATCATTCTGTATATTATAAAAACTGTAATACGCGTCAACTTCATTTAACGTGACTTGAAGTGTCCCGATTTAAATTTTATGATGGATTTAGATACAATTATCAATAAATCTGTTTATTAGGTTATATGACTAAACATTTTTAACAATTTTATCAATTTATTAAAAAATACCAAAAATATAGTCATTATATTCTTTTATGATGTTAAATTTAAAAATTCCCTAATGAGAGTTCGAAATTCAAATTTTTATGACATTTGATATTCTTATTTGATATGCATATTAAAAAGTTAAATATGTAAATAATTTCTAATATAATAAACACATAGATAATAATTAATAACCTAAAATATAAAAATCAGTACAAAACTTTTAATAAAATGTTAACATGACGTAATTGAAAAAAAATTAATATTTTTTTATCATACTACACAAATAAATCTAATTATCAATATCAGTATATAACACATGGTATTGGAGACAATTCAAGTACATCCAAAAAGTATAATCGATTTAACTTTAAAAATCAAAGATATTTCTTTCACCTAAAATATGATAGATAAAGTTGTTTTTTCTTTTCGTCTATAGTAATAATTGCATCCTTTTCGAGTACGGTTTCTTGTTCAGCGGTTTAGGAATCACTGTCTCTAAATTATTTATGTTTGATATTATGTTATAACTTTATAAGTTATTATAACTGTAATAGCGATACTAATACTAATACAAACAATTTTATCTGTGTATGTACTTATGTAGTTCTATTTTATAAATATTGAATTTTTAATCATTTAATTAAATTATATTATTTATATTTGATACCTTACCATAGATAAGTATATCATATTATTAAACAATATCTATATTTATTTTAATGTACAAAAACAATAACGTAACGGTCGTAACGAATAACATTTTTAAAACTGTTATGTAAGCTGATAACATTTTACCATTCCCACAATCCCATTCACTACCCACCGGCAATCTATTACGTATCTATTCGTCCATGTAAGTAGGTAGTAAGTACCTAATAGGCACTGTAATGCGTGTAAGTCTGCCGCAGGGGCGCCGGAACGATTTTTTTGCTGTGGGGGCAAAATATTTCAAGATTTTTTCCTAGAGGGTATTATATCAATTAACACTTTTTATTGTATAATAGTATATATAGATTATTATCTATGACGCTTATTATTTTCTCCACAAGCCAGAAACACGCAAAACGCAATAGTCGATTTATAACAAATTATTATTATATAACTAATTAAAGTAGCAGAATGGTCTGTAGACTGTGATAACTATAATTAGTAATTTATTATAGTGCCTATTAGTTATTTTGTAGAATAGTAAATATTATATGTTAGATTTAAATACAAGTATAATACCTACTCGTATATTATAGGCACATTAAAATAAAAAACAAAGTTAATCAACCTTAATTATGATAATTTAAAATTATTATTACGTAAATTAATCACTGCAGAATATTTATTAGAATAATATTTATTGTTGATAAAATGATAAAACTCTTAATGTTACTTTTACAAATTATTTACATTAATGTAATTACAATTTCATAAAAACCTCTAAATTCAACAATTTATAAATAGAAAATTTTATTTTACACATTTATACATACGTATATGTATTTTTTTTTTAATCACAATAGTACATAATATATTATAACACATACAACAAATTAATTATAAAGGATAATATAAATTTTATTTAAAATATTCTTCAATTTCTAATAGCGTTTTATTTTCAGTCTCGGGTAAGTATAAGTATAAGTAGACTAATCCAAAAATCCCAATACCACCAAATAAAAGCATAGTATACTCCAAGGTTAGAAAAATTTCAATTGTTAAGTATGATTTTGTTAGTATGAACATAAGTAAATACGATAAAGCTGCACATGATCCAGCAGCAACTCCTCGGCTTCTGTAAAAAAAAAGTCGTTTTAAATACATTTAATAACTATTGTCTGTAATAATATTACTATCAATCGTTTTAAAGTTGATAAACTCAAAATAATAATTTAGTATATAATTTTAATAAAATAATTAGTTCAAGTAGGTATATGTTTATCAATACTAAAACAAATTAAGGTATTATTTTATTTTTATTTTACACACACAATATTGGAATATATTAATGAGATTTACTTGTTAGGAAAAATTTCACTAATTAACATCCAAGGTAAAGTACTGATAGAAGTTCCGAACAAAGAAATGCCGCTTAACACCATTGTGGGAAACCAAGGAGTTGATTGAATGTAATTGTGATTAATTGCTATGATGTATAGACCAAATGCAATTAGCAAAATAGTATTTATCGAAACCGACATAACAGTTAAGAATCTTTTTCCCAGGTAATTGATAGTAAAAAATAGTATTATGCATCCGACCAGTTGTAGAATGGCGAAAAAAACCTTAAAACAAAAATGTATAATATTAATCCAATTATTGAAATGGGCATCACAATAATTATTTGTGTAGCGTAAAATTTTTTCATACCAACAATAAACTTTGATCATTTGATAAATCAACTTGATTCATTATTTGACTAAAATACGGTTTGCAAGGTAAAAGGCAGACTATGTAGGAAATAAAAAAAACAATCATCACTAATCCTAACGGTCTGTATACGGATGGATCTTTAAGTTGGGATAATTTTGAAGATAGACTATCGTATTCGATGTTGACCTTGCCATTTCGAGTTCCAGACAATTCGTTATACCGAATTAGTTCGAGGTATTCGGTTTTGACTATTTCGGGATTCACCCATCCTCTTAACCAACACAGAGAATTTTTAGCCTTTTCGTTTTTTCCTTTGGTGATTAACCATATAGGAGATTCTGGAATCTAAACAACAAAAAAAAAAATATAAAAAAAAACCAAACAATTTATTTGGAAAAATATATACCTATTTAGTAATTTATTTAATATTATTTAATTAACATACCAACATGACGAGGCATATGCACGTGATCGGACAAAGTGTACTCAGCAAGGCGACGATTCTCCATTCAAAAAAATATCCCAAAAGGTAAATTAAAAACATTCCTAGCATGCCGGCTGTAGACGCCAGTGAAGCCATCATTCCCCTGATTCTAGGTTCGGTTATTTCTCCAACGTACGACAATATTGGGGCTTCGCTAAATCCTATGCTCAAGCCCATCAGCACGGTCGAAGCGTAAAGTGAAGCCACGGAGTGTGTGTAGTATAACATTATCCATCCTAAAATACTGGGGATGTTGGCTAAAACCATACATCGTTTCCTTCCATACCTTTCCTGCAGGAATCCCGATAGAAAACTCCCGGTTGGATGAAATACAAACAATATACTTCCTTTGCATAGTTAAATAAAATAATATCATATTAGTAAACACGTTTACGCGCGTATTTAATAGCTGTGTGTAGTGTACCTACTGCAGTTTGTGTTATTTTTTATTTTATTTTTATTCATTAATAAGTTAAAATATTGGTATAATTAAAAAAATAAAGACAAATCAAGCTTTCTAATGAAGGAGTCAAATTCATTATTTTATTCAAATGGATTATACATTTTTTTATTATATTTGCTAATATATTATAAACTGTATTGATATTTCAGTTAAAAATAGTAATTTAAATTTTTAGAATATTTTAAAAACTGGTGTCTACGTGAGGAAAATTATATACGATAGTAGTAAAAACCGTTTTATTGTATAACCACGCGTTTGGCTTTTATAGTTTAAAAATATAAAAAAATATTTTAAAAATATTGTATATCATATAATATACCTTACATAGGTAATATATGGCTATCTTAGTAAAGTTTATTGTTTGTCACAAATGCAGATAACAAACATGATCTAACTAATAGATACATTATAAATATTATATAAAATATATAATATATAGTTTATTTATCAGTGATAAATTATGTAAACATTTTTATCAACAATTAAAGCACATGGTTGATTTTACGATTCAGTTGTGTAATTGTATTTAATAAAGGATAACTGGCCGGCTAGATTAAAAGCAAGTACATTTACTAATTAAGTTGATTACAAAATAAATTATGAATGCTATCAAATGTTGATTACATTTTATTATATTTGACTACATTAATAGGTTTATTCTTCCGATTGTATGTTTTCCGATATGTTAACCACCGAAACAAAAAATGCTGTCTTATTTTGTAATTCATAATAAATCAAGTCTTTGAGCAATAACTACCGAAATTAAAATATTAAAATGAAAATTAAAGCAATAAGTGTGTACATTCTTACCATACCACGATACTTGAGACGTTGTCAACGAAAATTCACTTTTTGGATTGTTATACAGATCTTGAATTACGATCGTTGACATCGTTAATTCCATGCCTAGTCCCACTAATAAAAAACTCTGTGCTATGGTAGCGCACAACTATAACGTATTTTGAATTTAGATAAAATATTTTATTATATTATAATAATATATTATAGGCTTGTTGTTGTAGGTAAATATGATTTGTACTAACTTGTGCAAATGTCGCCATCGGGCCATAGCTTTTGACAGGATTGTCCCCGCCGATGTCAATTTTACTGGACATTGATGGTAGTAGATAATAATATAATAATGTATTCAAATGTATTTATATGAATTAAAAATGTATCACAAATATGACTGAATTATTCGAATTGAATTTGTATATTGTGAACACTAAATAATATATTTAAGTAAAACCAACTACATAAATAATATTATGAAACACAGTAACACAACAAAATGTTAATATAAACTAATTGATTCAACACACAAAAATTATATTATAGTAAGTCAGAAAGCTTGTCGATAAAATTATAGTTTCTACGAAATTACCTACTCCATTTCATTCAGATAACATTTTAAATATTCGAGATGAAGGTCCATAAGTAATGATCATTATCATTATGATTCGTAATCATATTAGTACAATTATATTACTTGTTCGTAACACTAATTTATTAAATCTTTGATTTGACTGTATGTTATATTAATTGAATAACCAAAAAAATGTAACTATAACATATAATATATAAACGCTCTGCAATATTGCTTTATAAGAAATGAACGGCCTAAAAAGGTCATTATAATATATTTAATAACTATAGGGGACAGAACCGCAGATATCCGGATTTTAATGACATTTGACTGTATTTTCTTAGCTCAAGAGTCAAGATGTGTTTCAATAACATGTTAATCTAAATGATTAATTTTAATACACCACTTTTTTTTTATTATAGCATTTTCATCATTTTAATTATTTTCTTATTTTCACTATAATTGAGAGAAAAATCATGAATTTATAACATTGTCAATAAATGTTTCCGAAATATAGATAAAAAATATAATATTTCATCTTTTGAACTTTATTTTTGTGAATACTGACATTTAATTAGATTAATAATAGGTAAAAATTTAAGAGAAGATTTCAATGTATACTTCAAAACTAGCCGGTAAGATATAATTAAAATCAGCATTATTAAATTTTACCTTCTTAGTATATTACAAAAAAGAAAAAAATAGATTTTATTCTAATCTAAAACCAGCTTTCAAATTTTAATCTAATAAAATGTTGAGTATTAATTATCATTATAATTCATAATATATATATATATATGTGTGTGTATATCTGCGTCTGTGTCTGTTTGTTAATTGCAGTAATCATTAAATTCGGTAAAATATAATTAAGAAAACTCAATTTCTCTCCAATGTTTCCATAGTTAATGATATTTTTTAAACGACTATGCACAATACTTTGTACTGGTCTAGATAAATAGTTAAAATCAACTTCTTAATGTAAATATAAATATTGATGATCTACAGTTTTATGAAATCATTTTTTCGTCTACAATTTTTAAGTCACGAAGAAGTAGAAGACTCATTTTTAATGAATAAGCTCTACCGTTACTTATTAACAAAGCAAATAAAAAATAATTACCGAAAAATAAAGATACAAAATAGTAAACATTAAAATAAATATAATATGTAATGCGAAATTCAGCTAATTTATTAAAAATACTTAATTAATATAAGTATATTTATTTTGATAATGTTATCCAGAAATTTACATAATATATAGGGAATCTATTACAATATTTATTATCTATTAACCTATTAATTATAGTTACATAGTTATATTTTTCATAAGATAATAATTTTATAATATAGGATTAAAACTAGAGTATTTTTATCACACATTTTATTTATGTCTTAGGTATAATATTATTCATTAAAAAGCATAAATTATTATTATTTTTCATTACATTTTTTTTTAAAATTTATTTATTAGCTCTAACTGCTCTAAGCATAAACTATTGTAGCTTAACAGTTAAAATTCATTATATTTAAGTTTACAGTTTAAAAAAAAATCAACGTGAAAATCGTTCGATATCCTATTAAATTATATTATTATAGCAATGTTGCGATGTAAATTCGTTCTCAATGGTATTTGTTTTTTGGAAAAGTGATGAGTTCTTTCATTCTTTGTGAATTTTAAGTGTTCTCTATCGTTTAAGCCAAATATAATTTTAAGAATTAGGAGTCGGTGTTTTTTTAAATCTAATACTAATTTTTAGTAAGACATTTTTAAATCATTAAAGATGAGATTTTTTTTAAAGGAAACGTATCAATCGCCTTCATAAAACAGCAAAAATTAACTTTGTACTTAATATAGATTATATATTAAACTAAAAAACTATAGGTTCCTTTACAACTTTTTTTAACGACTGGTTCGTTATATGTGTTACAGTTAAAACCCAAAATCCGTAAAAACTAGTTTCTACAAATCCCTTTTGTCAACTCTGGTTTTGACTAGTTAAACCAAAAATAACTAAGATCCTAACCGTTAAAACTAGTTTTAACTAAATTTTGTTTAGTTAGAACTAGTTGTCTCTAAAATATATTGGTGGAAACTAGAATTATTAAGTGAAAATTCTTAATTTTTATATTGATAGTTTTGACTAGGGAAAATATAAAAAGTATATGTTGAGATAAAATTGTTATAGGCATTTATTATATTATTTATTTTGAAAGGATAAACTGTCGTAGAATTTATAATTCAATTGAATTCTATTTTTCCTACATAAGAAGCGTTTTTTTTCCCACAGGATTTAGTATGATATTATAATGATTGTCTTTTTTTCTTTCCGCCGATTCTATAAGCTTCTTAAAAAAACATTCTTCGTTATTTATTTGTCTCTCAGTGTCCGATATGAAATCAAAATTTACAACGACAAAGTAATAATTGATGACCAGTAATAGTATTCAACTGGCGAACGTCATCAATGAATACAATGAAGGCAATCGCATGCCAAACAAGATGACGTCAACGATGGCGTGATTACCAAAAAAGGCTGTGGCGGACGAATTATTATTTTTATTAGGTAGTACATTGAGTTCGAATATATGCATTTTAATTAAAATTAGATTTGACTGACTTATTTAAACCTGTGGTTATAATTCTAGTTTTAAATAGTCAAAATCAGTATTGACTAAAGAGATTGTGGAAACTAGTATTTTTTAGTTAAAACTAGTTTTGACGGAATTCGGGTTTTAACTGTAACGCATTTAATTCTATGTTTATTTTAATAAGATAATATAATTGAACTTATATTATTTTGTTTTTTTAACATTTAAAAAAATTGAGAAATTTCAGAAGTTATCGTTGTAAAATGTTTTTGTCTTAGTAACTATTAATAATATATATTTTATATTACTAAAAATTCCATAAGCAATTAATGTTTGTCAATGTGGAGGCAGAAATGTTATAAAATTGTAATAAAATAAAAATTTAAAAAAATTGATATTGTAATTAAAAAATGAATAGATAATAGATACTCGAGATGTATGCCAATATTAGCATTTTTTAAAAACATAAAATAATTTTCAAAATATTTTAGCTTTTTTTAAGCAAGTTATAAGTTGTTTGAAATGTTTGACTTATTTTTTTTAGTTTTATTGATTATTAATATTATTATGGGTGATAAACTTATAATATTTTTGTTTGCGATTAAAAATGTTTGAAAATGTAATACAACGTTCTTTAAAAGTTTTTCTTACAGATATTAAAAATCTAAAAATATATAGGTTTTTCTTTATAACAGCTTAAAGTTAAAATTATTTCTAAATTGTAAATTCAAACATAAGATAACCATTTATCCTCAAATGATTTTTGTTATTTTGTTATTGTAATTCAAAAAATAATTATTATTGAAACATAAAACATTCTAAAATTATCATTTTCCATGTACAATGAGTATAATAATATAATGTTTAGAACTAATTTTAAGCTATTTAAAGGCTTATGAGAAATTTTTGAATTATTATAGTTTTTTTTTCATATAAATATTGTTATGTCGATAACAATATTTTTCCTACTCATACAGGTTGAAAAAGTTATTAGTTTCTCATTCCTCAAAAGATAGTTTTTAAAATAAATTTAAAAATATAGAAAATACATTTGCATAATTTAATAACAATTTAACAAGTTAAACAATGATATTTTAATTTTTTTTACTGTAACGAAAAAATAATATTAATTATTTAGTTTTGAGTGTTTTGACCATTTTCACCATTATGAATATTACGTATATTTTACGTATATTTATGTACTTAAATTTTTATACAAGGATTATTAATACATAAGGCGCGGTATTTTATAACTAATAATCAAAAATAGAGGGTCACTATTTACCACTAATATTAGTAGTACTAAAAGTATAGTAGATAACTGGTGTATAAATGAACTACGTAGTTATTAAAAATATAATGAATGTTAAATCAATTTGATAACCTAACCTGCGCATACAATTTATATATAAAAAATTGTTATAAATTTAAAAAAAAACTATTAAAATAAATCAATAAAAAAAATTAATAGAATTAGGTATAGGTACACTCTGCTGTGCAGTAGGTGTCAATTTTACCTTGACATTGAGTAAGTCGCTGTATCATGTAAGGTATGTGTTAAATTTAAATTTATTAAATAATATTATTGCATGCGAAAAACAATTTTGGGTGAAGACGGTTGACGAAGCTTATCTAACAAAGTATATTTCATGATATATATTTTATATTGCTATTACGAGTGTAATAATTTATTTTACTTTAAGTAATGTTACATTAAAATATTAGCCATTTTCATCATATTTTAAGTATTATAATACATATATTTTTCCATATTTTATATTTGTTTGTGTGCATGCTATTGACAACATAATATAGTCAACCTAAGTAATTTATTTTAAAATTTGAATAATTTATCCGCATATTAATTTTTATTTTTTCATACATATTTTTATTTTTTTAATTCTTATAATATTATATATTTATATGGTTAATTGTTACTTCTGAGTCAATGCTAACTTATTGTATAATAGTGTGAATAGAATCGTGGTATAAATAGGAAATAATGTATTATAGTTGATTTAAATGTTTTTAAAATATAATTTTTGTTGTGCTTATAAAACATAATAATAATATACGTAAAAGTTTCAAGTTCATACGAATAATGTTATTGAATAACAACTTAATATTTTTGTTTTTGTTCTAAACTTTATAAACATTTTATTTAATTTTCAAGTCTTAGTTATTATAAAGATTAAACATTTTATAGGAGAGAGTAACCAATATTAGACCGTCGCTTAAATTAGGCCACCTCAAATTACCAACCTCTTAAACATATATAGATATTGATCAAAATATTTATAAATGTATTTAATACCGGATTTGTACTTATCACATATTATTATCAATTATCATTATCAGCATTATATCACTTACTTAGATCAAACATTTTTTAAATTTAAGTTATTTTTTTTCAAAGTTTTCGTAAAATGTTATTGCTTAATAAGTAAGTATACCATGATATATATATATATACATTTGTATACGGTTTTATAGGCAATCTTGCGTAGAAACTTATTATTTTAAATAATTTACATAATGTTAAAAACTAGTCAAAAATGTATGTTAACAGTTGTTAAGTTTCAATAAAATTATTTTTTTATTTTTGTAATGTAATATTATTTTGTACATATTTCAAAGTGGTAATTTGGTTTAATCATTAATCATTATTAATTTAATTGAAAGTAATATAATTTGATTTTGAGTAAAATATATTATTAAATACTAAGGAATTTAACTATATAAATGTGGTGCGACAAAACATAGGTAATATAGATGGTTCAATAAAGGGAATAGGTGGTCCAAGTTAAGCAACCTGCAGTGGTCTAAGTGGCTAAGTTGGAACACTATGTACATTTTTTAAAAACAAAAAATATTACCATAAAATTAACAAAAAAAAAAAAAAACTGCCAAATTGTTGTCCACGTGCAATATTATTGTTTACCATTTAAGTGCAGTTCAATATATTTTATAATTTTAAATAATTAGCTGTTATTCTTCTAAATGTCTAAAGTGGTCTAACCTAGGCAACTCTCTCCTACATTTTTAACTATAAAACAACGTGCACATTTTCATGATTTTGTTAAATTTTAAACTTCAAACGCTTTTATAAAAATTGTATACATATAAATTTTACATATTTTAAGATTACTGAAAGAAAAAGAAAATAAGGAATTTTGTGTTAAATTTTCAAGCATTTTAATCGAGCCTAAACATTTTAATTAAAAAAAAAAAAATTAACACATTGTAAAATAAATAAATATTCACCACGCTTAGAATTATTTTTAAAAATACATTCTAAAATTTATTTATTTTATTTGAATGTTCTCAATGACGAAATTAAATTTTAGTTAATTTTTATAAACAAATAAATTGTAAAACAATAAAAAAAAAATTAACAATTCTACATTTGACCAAAATACAATAATTAATATTTAGTTTTTTACAATAAAATATTATTAAAGCACTTAATTAATTTAAATTTAATATATTTATGTATAATATCATAACTAAAAATATCTTTTAACAGCATTGATAATTTAACTTAATAATTATTAGAGACTAGAGTTTTATATTATCACTTATCAGCACATATAAGTGAATAGGATACCATACCCACATGGCTGCGAAAATTATCAACTTATTTTAAACGTATAATAATTATATATTATATGAACTAATTTGGTGTTGTTAGCTTTAATATTATATTTGAGTTAATAATCAACCTATTTTTAAATTATAGAGTATGGACATTATCTGTGTTTATACATTAGTTTGTTTACAATATTTTAATTTTTAAATATGTTGTAAGGATATTTATATTGTAATATTTTACATACTCACGACTTACATAAAAATTTAAATATCGAAAAAACTATTTTCTTATCTTTGTATTTACTATTTAACAAGAGCTCTATTCACTCATTAAAGCTTACAGCAAAAAATTGGTTATACTAAACGCAAATTTGTTATATTTTATAACGTTTGGTAAGAAGAAAATCATACATGTGGGTGTGGCGTCCTCTTGAATAATAATAATGTTGTCACATACTTCGAAATTACAATAAAAGTAATTAATTTAATTTAGCCATTTTTATTCGATACAAAAAATTCTTCAATTTCTAATAATGTTTTATTTTCAGTTTCCGGCAAATAAAAATAGAAATAGATTAACCCAAAAACGCCAACACAACCAAAGAGAATCATAGTGTACTCCAGACTTAAATACATTTCAATTATTAAGTATGACTTTGTTAATGTGAATAATATTATATAGGCCAATCCTGAGGAAACAGATGTAGCAACTCCTCGGCTTCTACAGGGAAAACAATTCAATCAAAAAAAAATTCATATATCAAGTTAAAGTATTTAAAAGTATGATATAATAAGCAAGTACAATTTTTAAGTAAACATATTTTTAAACGAGATACAGGTAGGTATTATTATAAGCTATAGTTGTAATTTAAAAAATGTATTATACATATCATTACTGTTATAGCAGCAAAATATACTTTTATTTTTATAAAAATAATCATATTGTAGAGTTACAATTTAATAATTATTTTTAATGGTTTCGCATGGAATAATATCCTTTACAGTTCCACTATAACACTGAATTATATCGGACGCTGTATTACTTATACTTAATTTTTAATAGAATATTATTATTTATAGTAATTTTTAAGTAAATCTCCGAGAATATATAATAACATTTTTTTTTTAAATTAGTTATTAAAGTAAAATTATTTTTATTATTCAACTTACGAATTTTAATAAAGTTACTAAATATCTACTAGCAATGGCGTTTTTATAAAACATTAGAATTATAATAATAGTTTTAATAATATAAATTAAAGTAGAAGCCACCTACTCGAAAGTAATTTTTGTCTATCAAAAAATATAAAGAAATTAGTAAGAAAATATAATTTAAAATAAACAATATTTTGATTAAAAGTTTGGAAAAAAAATACTCAATAAAAATATATATATTATATAAAAATATAAATATTTTACTTGTTCGGAAACACTTCAATAAGTATCATCCAAGGCATGCATGAAACACCGCATGAGCCGAAAAAATAAATGCTGCACAGAAATGTTAATGAAATCAAAGGAGACGACATTAGATATTCGGCTTTGACTGCAATAATATATACACCAAGCGAAAATAATAAAACAGTGTTTATCGTTAATGTCAATAGGGTCAACAATCTTTTTCCAGCCCTATGAACAGTCGCAGTTGCTATAATGGACCCGATGCTCGTCAAGCCTGACAGTAGAACCTAAAATTATAATAAAATGTTATCGATTATTTTAATAAAAATCAGCATTACTAAAATAATTATGGTTTATAACCATACCAACGATTCGTTTTGGTTATCGTATAAACCGATTTCTTTCATTATTTTGGTGATAAATGGTCTGGTAGGGAAAATGCTGACTGCGAAAGATACAAAGAAAAAAATCAATATCAATCTAAGTGGTCTATAAACCGCTGGATTTTTGAACTGGGCTAAATTTGAAAATAACTTCTTATCGTCTGTATTAATTTTACAACCACCCTGTGTTCCAGATACTTCATTGTAATGAACCAGTTCGAGAAATTCTGGTTTAATTTTTTCAGGTTCTACCCACCCTCTTAACCAACACATGGCTTCTTCAGCTTTTTCGTTTCGCCCTTTAGCGATCAACCAAATGGGAGACTCCGGGATCTAGACTCGGAAATAAGATAAACATCATATATCAATAACACGACACATACATAGGATACTTTTACAATATAAATTGATGAAAATATTTACGAAAAATATTATAAACAATAATATAGAAAGCCAAATATTAATACGTACGAAAATGACAAAGCAAATGCATATAATGGGGCAAAACATACTGATCAGCGCCGTGGTCTTCCAGTCAAAAAACAATCCCAGAATGTACATAAGTAACGTGCCTATTCTCGTCGCCATGCTTCCCAGCGAACCCAGAGATCCTCTGAGCCTAGGTTCCGATATCTCACCGACGTACGATGAGGTAGATCCGGCCCCGAATCCCGTGCTCAATCCCATCAGAAGTGTCGATGCGCACAGTAACATCGACGATTGTGCGAAGTACAGAAAGACCCATCCGATAATACTGGGAACGTTTGCAAGTATCATACAGCGTTTCTTTCCAAATTTATCTTGCAGGATTCCAGATAATAAACATCCGACCGGGTAGATTATAAACAACAAGCTCCCTGTAAAGTTGCGAATATGAAAAAAAATAATATTGTATATCATAGTAGGTATACCTAATATAGATGTGCAGGTGATCGCTATTATATTGTATTTTTCAAAATTATGATAAACCGTTGTCTTAGTTCTATTGAGTACATAATATTATGATTTATGATCATATAAGTACACTAACTATTAAATAATAATAAAACACAATACAGCAGTTTTTGGTCATATTTTTTATTTCGTAGTGTGTCTCAAAGTATTTACGAGTTACTTATTGTTTTTTTAAACTTAAACATAAAATATTAATACGCTGATACTCGTACAGCTGTGTTTTTCATGTATGTAATAAAAATTAAAAATTTCATCACAATAAATTGTTATCAACTGTGCAATATGTACATTGTACACCATATTACATTTCAACGTTTAAAATAACAGCCCATTATGCACCGATCTAAGTAAATTCTTCTTATCTATTTTGCAAGGTTTAAACTTTAGATGTTATAATAATAGATTATAATATTATCACACAGATTAAATTTAAAACAATATTATTAGGCATATGTAAATATAATATTGTTAGGACGTTCGATGGTACGACGTTATGCATGTAGTATCAGATAAATAATCGTTGAAAAAGTGAGAAATATTAAATAAAACATAATTGTGTTAGAAAATGGTCAACTTTTTCTAGTTTCTACTTTCTACCCTGAACTTATGTTCTTTAAATCTTCTTCAACATTGTAATCAATATTTTAAAACGTATGTCAAAAAATGAAAATTCAAAAAGTTCAATGAGATCAACTTATCGAAAAATATAATAAAAATTAATTTCAATTTGCTTACCGTACCATGAGGCCTCGGTGATCGTTATTGAGAATTCACTGTTTGGGTTTCGATACAAGTCGCGAATGACTATTGCAGATATTGATAAATTCATGCCAAATCCGATAAATAGAAAACTTTGTGCTATTGTCGCCAAACACTATCACAATTTTAATTACATTGGTTAAACATTTTGATTAAAAATGTTTTTATTATAAATAAAACACTTACTTGTGCTAACGTCGCCTTTGGGCCATATTTTTGTGCAGATTTTCGCGTTTGGATTGCTTTTACGTCAGACATCGATAATAAAATAAAAAATATATGTAACACAACGAATACAATTTTATTGATGAACAAAAACTACGTGCATATAAATTTAAATCGTGAACAATATATAAAGTTGTATAATCGTCAGTAACACTTGTTTCTACCTATATTATTAATACCACAGCATATTGATATGTTGAAATACCTACCAGCAATGATAACAGCAAACTGTAAGTAATTTCGCTATAAAAAGTTGTTCATTGATATTGAATACTGACATTTTATACGAGATCATCATTATATTGTTCAACAGATAACCGCCAACATACTAAACGTTATTTCTCTAGGTACATTACTATTATTTTGTTTACAGATTATTTATGTATTTTTTAATTCACGAAGACAATTATTAAATAATTAAGCTATTAAAATGATAATTTAAATCTGTATTGTAATCTGAATAATTATTGATTTAATAACCAATTGACATCGTACTCGTCATGTAATTTATTTATGTAAACAATTTAAATAATAATTTCGATTAAATTAATTTTTATCATATTACCTAAACGTTAACACCATATGTCCATATATGCCAAACACTTCTAATATAAAAATAGTATTTGTAATCTATATTGTTTTCTGTTTCTAGTTGGTCTGGCTGATGTGTGACGTATTTAGAATTAATTGGCTCGAGGAGACATATTATGATGGATAAGTATTTATACAGAGATCACTCATTCGAAAGGATATGGTGCTCCATATCCAGTGAACAAGCATTCCCCTATAATTTGTCTTAGAACTGTAATAATTTAGTGACTTATCAACACAAAATACATTTCCAAAATTAAAATAGATAACCGTTACTTGAAAAATTAAATGATTTTAGTCAAATAAAATATTTATTTAAAATTTTAATGGATCATAAGATCTAAGTACAATATATACAATAGCATAATATTGACAGTAATGTAAATGATATTAATAATACAAATTATACAATAATATACATACATTTAATATAAAAAATTCTCTTCACATAATTATTAAAATATTTCAAGGAAGTAAAGTTCAATTTATGTGTCCTTTGCTAATGACATCAGTCTTTTAATAGATGAAGCTAAAGCATTGTTCTTTGTGAAAATACATAAAAAAAATAGTAATAGACCTGGTTCTATACTATATATTACCATTGATTATAAATCAATAATATTACCTATAACAAAATACAAATATAATATGTGACATTTAAACATAATATTATACATTATAATACTGTTATTTATACATATACATATTATATTGTATAATTTATAGATGAGCCTTAATTGTAGTCATTAACATCAATAATACAAAATTAAATTATGTACTTTTTAGATTTTTCTTATTAGCCATCGCCCATCAGTCATCAATGACTTTTATCTAGTATAATTTCCATATGTCATTGACATACCAATTAGGACTGTAAAAAAGATGTTTTATTTTGTTTTAATTGTTTCGTAAACTTTTTCAAATAATTGGTATATTTAATTATTAACAAACCTTTGTCTTAAGCGTTATAAATAGAAAAAAAATCTGTTTTTTGAAAATAAAAAGACAATTTATTTATTTTGCATTAATAGAACTAATTTTAACTAAAATTCTAATAAATAATACTGATGTTGATGCATATAGTTGATAAAATTATAAATGTTAACTGATAAAACATGATATGTTTTTTGTTTTTGACTTAACTTTATTATTAGCTTTTGACTATTATTTTATGACTATTATTCAATTATTCATAATCTAACTACTCGTACAACGTAAATTGTGTAAAATATTTTAAACACGCGTAAAAACTTTCTAACCTTGCCAATTGCCAATAATCCATTTTGCCCATAATACCCTTACTTAGTTTTTCAGATAGAGCTATCAATATTACCTAAACTTTATTATAGTAACTATATTCTTCTTTTAAATATCTAAATTTATCGAAATTTGAACATTTAATAACTATAAAAATAATAGTAGGTACTCATATATTTTTTTTATTTTTTTATTTTCGGGATTCAGAATAAACAACTTATGAGTAACCTTGTATTATATTTTCAAATCTTAAGTATAAAAATTGAATATTTTTATTTTTTTAGATTCAATTTTGAACTTAAAATGTTTTAAAATTGTGCATATGTATATTAAATACTTATAAATAGCTTTAGTAAGAAATTATGAACAACCTTGTATATAAATTTGTTTTCGGATTACAGCAGAATAAAAAAATTAATTTTATCAAAAACCGGTTTAAAATTCCAGTTTATCCTTAATTATTTTTTTTTTTTGTTCTTAATTTTTAAGATATAAAGTGAACATTTTTTATTTTTGACCCTTTGGGGTATTAACTAAATAAATTTTCATACTAGAAAATATATCGAAGATAAAAACAAACCATTTTTTGTAGTTCGAAAAGGTGATGCCAAAAAAAAATCACACATACATAGTATCTAATATTGTTAGATGGAATTAAACAAATATTATTACTATTATAGGTATTATAAATATTTATAATGTCGATAGGCACAGGGTACAACTGATCACAATCAATTCCATTCCTTCCAACTGTATCTGGACTAGCAGACCAAGTCGAGTATTTTTCAAAAAATATTAAATGCAAATGTATTTTTACTAAAATCTAATTTGACTTAATATAAATGTCTAACTCCAATTAGGACTTAATCAACTTATCTCGCTTTAGAATACTACCATACTGATACATGCAACTGATATTATAATCAACATTATTATCAAACTTCATACATTATTTTAAAATGATTAGTAATAAATATATTATTATAATCAAAAGCAATAATTAAGCATTACAGCTTGGACCTGAATATGAAACAGTATTTTTAGTGTATCGGTATCACTAATTACAATAATTAGATAAAATACTCAACGTAAATATGTACTTTAAAATATAATAATGATACGAGTGTGTGTTTTTTCGACGGTACAACTGGCCCTTAAATAGGCTTATAACTAATTCAATATAAATCATGTATATACTCATATCTATGTATAGATTTTTGTACAATATTATACATAAATATATAATGTACCACGTTCAAATCGTACATAGATTAGATTAAATTTTACAAGTCTCAACTGAATTAGGTAATTTTTTTTTAACTTGTTTTATTTCATATTTGCCTTTTAGATATTGAATAAAACATGCGATCCATATTGATTTAATTAATATATAATGTTTTTTTTTATTTTTTTGAACAAATAAAGAGAACGTATCAATTTTTTCAAAAAACTCAATTATATATCTCACATTAATGGTGTTATAACCTTAAGAGGACGCAATACTCGCATGTGTTGTCTCTGTCTTACACACGCGTAACATAGTTAAAAACTGTTTTGCGCGGGACAATTTTACTCCCTTGATATTTATATCAAAATTACCAAAATTTTAAAGCGCATTGAGAAGAACTGTACCTGTGTTGTAGCGTTTTAGTTTTTTTGATAGTGGTAACCAATAATTTAAAATAATTAAATTAAAAAAACCTAAAGTTCTCAAACCGATAACTTTAATTGCATTCATGTTATCAAAAAAATTAAAACGCTACGACACAGGTAAAGTTCTTCTCAATGCGATTTAAAATGTTGGTAATTTTGTTACAAATATCGAGGGAGTAAAATAGTCTCACGCAAAACAGTTTTTAACTACCTATGTTACGCGTTTATAAGACAGAGACAACACATGCGGGTATAGCGTCCTCTTAACAAAATATAATAGGAGTATAATACTACGCAATATTTATTTTATTAAACATGAAAATTGACAACCTAGTTTTAGGTACCTAATTAAACATTTGAAAAAATACCAGCAACCAAAGTAAAATATTAAAAATTAAAACTATATAAATGTAATTTTAGTTATTCGATTATTATGAGAAAAAAAATTGCTAGAATACTTTAAGTATGTCCCATTTTAGTAGCGTAGGTTAGGTTAAATATTATATATTATAGCCATATATAGGATCGGGCGGATCATTTGACCAGTCTGCAATCTGTAAAATATTTATACATCAATTTGTGAGTTATATTTATTTATTTTAGTTGTTATATTATTATAGACTAAAAACCCTAAAGTATTGTAGGTAATTTTAATAGTTCAGCTCTAATATAACTGTCTGTCTAATCTAAATATTTACAATTTAATATTATTATAGCACAGACAGTTATAGTTATTATTGATTTGTATATTAATTATTGTATACTTACAAAGGTAAGTATACAATAATAGTAATATTATAAGTATATAATAATATTTTGTATCTCATACTAAGACACGCATTTAAATTCAAAATTCAACACTAGTAAGCTGGAAATGAGTAAATGTTGTGCTACGACAAATCTTAAATTATAAATTTAAACCAATTAACACCTTTTTATTAAATGTATTAATTCGATATTTATTTGTTTGTATTACCTATATAATATTATGTATTATCAATATATTAATTATATTGGTTTATAAGATGCATTTTATACGCGAGAAAGTGCAGTTACTAATCTAGCTATTTATATTATTATTTATTATTATAGTCGATCGACGTTTGCGCGTTCTCACTTACGATGTGGATTAGGCTTACTAACTGGCCTACCAGGGACACCACAATAAGAAATGCGCCTCGTGTAATACCTCATAAACAACATGGATGGTGTTATTGTATGTCTTTTAACAATAAAGGTGATGAAGAAAATTACACAACACTATTAAGTTAGTATCTTACACAAAGTATTTATTAAATACCAATAATTAAATAATTATTTATACAAAAAAACGAGAACTATTGATGTTTTTAAAGTATTATACAATACTGCAATAGTTTTGAAAAAAAAATATTCTTTAACTAATTATAAAAAGACTCCAAGTAGTTATTTTATTAGTGACTTATAATTAGTCCTTATTTTACTACAAAAGACATAAACTAATGCTGGTTCAATTTAATATTGACAAAAATATTGTAATTTGTATGTACTAGTAATTAAAACATTAATAAAATCAGTAGTCAGCACTGAATCATTGGTTACATATTTGTGTCAACATACTCAAATAAAAATGTTTGAATGCGATTGTATACACTTGGATTTTACATATTATGTAACATAGACTACAATTCTTCTAAAATTATTTTCCATTCAAAATTATCGGAAATCTGTTTGACCTCTGATAGCTGTTAGACGGGCTAGTACTAATATCAAAAGCATGGGTATCAATATTTTTATTTTAAAAATAAAATAATTTAATTTTATTCATAAGATATTACCATACATATTAAATATTTACAGCATTGTATTTAAATATATCGTATACTAAATTACTTTTTGATGAAAGTGTCTTATAGTTTACTGGACATTGTAATGATGTTTAGGTACATAGGTTATATAAGATACTTATAAGTTATAACATTATTTAAAAGTTAAATTAAATTTTTTACTCGACACTCGTCAAATTTGAATTTAATAATTTATCATTATGTAAGAAAAACGATTCTGAGTGGCGACGATCTATTATTGATTTATAGATATGTTTATTGATATTGTTCTTTAAGTAATTTATTTTACTATTATTATTAGAGTAGGTTAATTTAATTTTTTCAATAATATACCCTGTGGTCCACTATCCACGCATAGGTATGCTAATCGAAATTAAAAAAAGTCATCTACATAATATAACATATTGCACCTAATTCACCATTTATTCTTTGAAACGTTTGCCACTTTAATACACTGTGTTGTATGTGTATAATTGTTACTATACCTAACTATCTATAACATAGCATAACAACAAATTTAAAAAAAAATCATTCTCAGGGCTTTGTGCATATAACTCAATTATTAATAATAATAATACATAATATCAAATTATCTGTTAATATAATTAAATTTTACACACACATATGATATTATGGTAATAGGAAGGACAATCTAACTCTTCCAGTGTTTAAATTTTCTAATTATGATTAATTTAAATTTTTTCTATGTTGTATTTATTTTTAATTATAAATGATTATAAATAATTATAATAATTAAACACAAGATTTAAAATAAATTAGCTAAATTACCTGTCACTGCCGGTTTACAGTAAAAAATAAGATTGTTGAATAACTATATAGGTAAGTAAATATAAATAAATATCAAAAATGTATTTATCGTTATAATATAATGTGTCATTAATGTTTAGGAAAAACATAAAATGGAAGGTAATAACATTTATAGATATACGCAAGAAATTTTCATACGGGAGAATTGCAAATATTTTATCCAAAATAAACAAATGAAAATTATAATGAATTTCTGTATTATTATTATAGAATTTCTTTATGAACTATGATGCTCATTGTATCTTTTTTGTTGTTTAGAATTATTCATATTTTTAATTTTTCATAATATTTTTCTAACTCTGGACATGGCAACATAAAGTTGACCATGACTAAATACAGGTTGGGTAAATACAAACCTTACCCTATACTTTATCCAATGTGTGATCCTGTTCTTTGTTTACTGCCATATCAAAAGCTATTTTTATCGGAAATTGACGTCTAGTAATGATACGATAACGCAGCAGTAGAGGTAGGACGTGTGCGTGCACAAATGCATAATGTATACGCCAAGTAATAATTATGCAGTAGACGTATATAGGAAAGTGGGGATTGTAAAGGTGTGTGTGTGTGCACATGGCAATCAACACATATCGCTATACGGAAAACTAATTATTTCCGAAAACTATTTAATTGATGCATTTTTGGACTTTTCTCATTATATGGCTCATTTGATCATTGAGTTAAAAAAAATAAATGATGAAAATCAGTTCAGTAGAACTTCAGATATAGCTGTCTAACGAAATCGCCTCAAATTTTAATAATATATGTACCTATATAAAAAAAGATGATTAATTTGGCCATTTTTAAAATCGATTTGCTAAAAAACAGACACAATAACCTTTATAAGAATTAATAAAAAAATTAAATATTTTCTTAATAATTTCTTTATTTTAATTTATTACGTGGATGTATTTAATTATTTATGACATAATTATTAATGACATAATATTTCAATAGCATTAAAATATTTTTATTGTTGAAAATAAGAGCATAGGGAATAAAATTCCACCAAGTATTATATATTTATTTATAAACATAATAGAAATACGTTTGAAGTTGTTATTAATCTTTTTATCGTAATTTATTTTTTTCCATTTCAAAAATAATTTATTTAAATATAATAATAATGTATATATTTTTTATTTCCTACGTAAAAATATTATAATAAAATATTGATTCATTTTATTTAAGGTAATTGTATTATTTGCTCAAAAACGAAGAATTTTGAAATAATTCTTCTCAAATTATTATAAATTGATATTTTTCATAGTAAATTAAAAATATCGTTAAGTTTTTTTATTTAAATACGCATGTTAAGATTTATTTAAAATATTTTAAACTTATAGATTATATTATATACAAAAAAAAAATTAATATTGAATTTATGAAATATTAAAATATTTTTATCTACGTTCGACCTTTTGATCCGATGCAAAAAATTCTTCGATTTCTAATAACGTTTTATTTTCAGTTTCTGGCAAATAAAAATAAAAGTATATTAATCCACAAATACCAATACAACCAAAAAGAAGCATCGAGTACTCAATACTCAAAAACATTTCAACTGTTAGATATGACTTTGTTAATGCAAACAAAAGTAAATATGACATTCCTGTACATACTCCAGTAGCAATTCCTCGACTTCTGAAAAAAATAAAATATTAAATAATCATCAATATTGAATAATAATTAATAAGTAAAAACGAAAAATGTCAAACAAAATAATTTACATAATATTGCTAACTATTGGGTACCATTCTTTCTCTACAAAACCAAAAAAAGCTAACTAAAGAGTTATGAGCAAAAATTTATACCAAGATAAATGCTGAGATTTTATATAGATAAATGATAAAAATTATACCGAATACGATACTCAAATACACATTAGCTATAAGACGTACAAAATAATATAAATAGATAATATAATATCTATGTAGGTTATCTATACTCAAGGTCAAGGATGGGATTGAAAATCGGTATCTAGATACTAGATATTTATATCTTTAGTGTATCGCAATAATACAAATATTATATAATTTTTTACGGAGATTCGTGACATTAGATACTTAATACTTACATTTTAAGTACTTAGATACTTGGTATTCAAGACCATTTATAACCAATTTAATGGATACATTAAAGTAAGTCACAGATTTTTCAAAATTTTTGTATACACATATAGGAGTTTATTTTAAATGGTAAAAATAAAAAAAAAAATAATAAAAATAGATAACAATCTATATGCAATATTTTAATAATAATTATACTTGCGGATATTATTCTATAACAAAATTAATAATTATTCTTTTTATACATTTATTAGTAGTCAAAACTATAAACTAAAGTCAACAACTTAACACCACAGAACATAACAATAAGTATAATAATAAATACGTATATAGTTGATGTAATCGTTCATATTCATCTTATACTAAAAGTTAAAATTTAAAATACTGTAATATAGTCAATATGAAGTCACAATTTTTTCAGTGTGTGTAAACAATTTTATCGTGCAAATAAGTAAGTTAAATAACCTAATATTTGGGAATTTTGGATTACAATAAACAAAATGTTATTTAATTATAACCACTCATACTAGTGGTAATATTATTAAACTATATTATATAAGTATACCGATAATACATATACAGTCATATAGATATGATATAATGTATATGTGACTATGTGAAATATTTTATATAGAAATAAAATAATAAACAGTAAATTCCCATTCAATGTTCATGTACTGAAGACTCAACAAATAAAAGTTGAAGACTAAAAACGTATCAAGATTTAAGAAAAATTGTACTTAAGATATACGTATTTAAATTACTTGTACCAAAGATACTGCCCAATCCCGGCAATACTAGATTATAATCTATCGGTTATAATAAAGCCTATTAAACACCAATTACTTTTATATAAGCAAAACATATTGCTAACAAATTTGAAATTTTTTTGAAGATATCGATAGAATATTTAGTAATGTATAAATAAATTTAATCAACATTAAAACTAATGATTAGAACCCGAATTTTGTGTAATAATGGCACTCAAACAAAGAACAACTAATTGGTTAGTTAGGGATATATCACTACTATATTGTTTATTTATTGCGCCTTTTCTAAGTTTAATATTTTGTTACAGTATTATCGTAGTTTAGTTAAGGTAAACAAACGTTAAAAATGCTAAAAGTTAAAATATTGTTTTTATATCATTTGTATATTTGCGTGCATATTAAACAAATATCAGAAATTTTTTAAGTCTATTATTGCTTTATGCTTGTAACTGCATTAAGATGAGAGAACAATTTCTAAATACCTAGTATTTAATAAAAGCGTACTTTAGTAATACTATTTTCTATGTAAATATTAAAATACTTTAATGATTAAAATGTTTATTTATTTGTATTTGAGTTAAATTTATGATTTTCTTATTTTTTAAAAGAAACTTATGTTACTTATAAGATTGAAAATGTTATCCATTTACGATTATAAAGATTCTCTCTATGCGTCGTAAAATGTTGATGAATTTATAAAAAAAAGAAAAATTGGATTTTGTACTTTAAAACTGCAAAATCTATTATTTTAAATAAAATGTACTTATTTGTCAAAATCAGTCCAAGATGGTTTTTTAATCTAAGTATATCATATTTTCAGAAGCAAAAAAAATTTGATTTTCACCTCTCCATAAAAAAATTGAAAGTATGCTATTGTCATCTATTTTTTTAATTAAAATATAAACCACATATTTATAATAATTATTAATTTTGTATAGTTAATAACTAATAAGTAGTAATTAATACCCAAAAAAATTAAAACAAAATTATTTTACTTTAAATAATATACATTGTGAATTAATTCTTTAGTAAAAAAAGGTGTGAAAATACTGTACACTATATAGTTGTTTAGCGGGTAACTGTCATGGATGTGTTAAATTTGTATTCAATATAGGTATTATTATTATTCATTATATTACACAAAAAACGTTTTTGAGCGGAGACGGAGTATTAGCCTTTATTACTAAGTATATTTTATGGTAATATGTTTTTATTATATTGGTATTAAATTATTTTATATTATTATTAGTATTTCGGTAGGTTGATCTATTTTTTTCGGAAACATTATACTTATTATACCTATTGTTGATATTTAATTATTTAAATATAATAATATATTATGTTTAATGTTTATATTATATAATTGTTATCAACTGTTATAGCCTATGGGTATAAGGACTAATAAAGTAATAAGTAATCTTGTATTCAATTTTAAATTTATCTTGATTTTGACAAATTGTTGTTAAAATTATAAGTATAAAAACTTATAAATTATTCAATTGTATATTTTCAATATTTATTAGTTATTAAATTAATAACTTATGAGAAACTTTGTATTACATTTGCAAACCTTTTAATTTATCCACAATTTTTTTTTAAACTAAAAAAATATGGAAATTGTATATGTTTATAAATAGATTAAAGAAAATTAAAATATTTATAAAATTATATTATTTGTAAGAAATACTGATATAAAAATTTGGGGAAAATTTCAAGTCTCTATAGTAAATAATTTTCGAATAACAAAATCGATTTTGTCAAGTAATAATTTTGCATAAAATCCCCATTTTTCCTTGTTTCTTTTTTGAAATTTACTTTAATCCCCAATAGTATCAATTAGATCCAATTTTTTTCTAAAATCCACCCCTAAAGTTTAAAATTAAAGCATGTTTGTTGTCACAAAAGGCAAGGACAGGCAGAAAAAACTCATAGTAAAATCAATACATCCATCCCCGCTCAGCATTTAAAAGGTATTTTATAAATAATTATAATATGGAGTCTATTCATCGTGAGTCAATTCATCGCGTATTAGTTCATTGTGTCCAATTCATTGCAATGTTAATTCAACGTAACCAATAATAACCACTGAACTGGACCTTTCAAACTCAGCAGACACTGATAATAAAAAAAAAACACTCAATATTACTTAAATAAATAGCGAATAATAACACTAATATAAGTGCTCATTAGAACCGCGCTTTGGCAAATCCCTATAGAATCTAAATTAATTATAAGATTATAATAATTATAAATAATATACCTAATATTAATTTATGCACGATAATGCACGCAATGAATTGATATTTGATAAATTGACATAATATGTGATATGTATATCCGATTATATTATATTATTATTTATATATTATATTGTATACAAAAAAGGGTTAGTTTAACTATTCTGTCAATAACGTTGTTAAATTATATTTACTTGTTCGGGAACACTTCACCAATTAACATCCAGGGTATGCATGCTACACCACAACCGCCAGATAGGTAAACACCGCCGATTAATGTTAAAGGAATCCATTGCGTCGATTTAATATAATTGTTTTTCATGGCCACAATATATACGCTAAATAATAATAATAAAAAAGAGTTCATTGATATCGTTACTAACGACAAAAATCTTTTCCGGAAACGACGTATAGTTAAAATCAATATTACACTCCCAACCATTTGCAAAATGGAAAAAATAATCTAAAAATAAATTTATCTTAATTATTTATTCATAATATGCGTATATACTATTATTATTTATATCACTGCAGTATTTATACCAAATATATACTTTGGTTATCTCGCAAACCAACTTCTGTCATTATTTTACCAATGAATGGTTTGCCAGGAGTAAGGTTAATTACATAAGACGTGAAAAAATAGATCATTATTAACTTCATCGGTTTATAAACCGATGGTTCCTTGAATTGGGCTATTTTTGACAGTAAATTCTTATTATCGCTTGTAACAACATTGCTATATTGAGTTCCAATTGTTCCAGATACATTATTATAATGTAATAGTTTAAATAATTCAGGTTTAACTGTATCGGAGTCTACCCATCCTCTTAGCCAACACAGGGCTTTTTCAGCTTTTTCGTTTTTACCTTTGGCAATTAACCAAATGGGAGATTCTGGAATCTAAACAAAGAAGATAAAAAATTCTATCAATTAATTTCAACGTAAGTGAGAACTGGTTAATAATAAACATATATAAAATGATTCACCAAATCCGTTCACCTTAATTTTCATTTAATAATGAGTTTATAAAAATTTTGATTTTTGGAGTGTATAATCGTACTTAAAGAAAATTTTCAAATTCTTGAAACTTTTTTTACTATACACTTTAAGTTTCCTAAAGATACGAACTTCTATTTTTCAAACAGTAACCTCTTTTTATATAGTAAATAAGCATATATATATATTTAAATTTTATGTTCTTACTTAATTCAAAATTCAGAGTAATTTTTCAGTTATTAAAATATTTATGTTAAAGATAATAGCCTTTGAAAATGGTTTTACAGAATGATAAAATAGATGTAATATTAGATCAAGTATTTTTTTTTATATAGTTATACTATTTTTATTAATTATAAATATTTATTGATTATTAATCAATGATTAATAAATATTACTATTATTTTCAAATTACGTTAATAATTGGCCATCTTCCAACCATATCATATAATGTAAAAATTATCCTTATTCTTTAGTATACAAAGTTAAATAATTCAAAAATTATTTGTTTAAATTTTGATTTTGATAAATCCAAGTTTTCAGAAAAATTATCCGCTAAATAATTTAACATGCAAAAGGGAGATTGCTTTTTAAAAAACAGATATTTGGATCTCCACTGGACACCTTAAATAGTACAACAAATTTCAAGAATTTGAAATGAAATATGATCAATAATTATATTTCAAACATTTAAAAATTAGATTTTGAATAATTGGGTTATTGAAAAATAATATAGAGATGATCATTATTGATGAATCACCTGATATAGGTAATATAAAATTTCACATACAAAAATGATTAACAATATACAAATTATTGGACAACAAATACTCAACAGTGCAACAGTTCGCCAGTCAAAAAATGAACTCAAAGTAAAAGTTATCATTATTCCAAATAAAGCTGCAGTATTCGTTAGTGAAGCCATGGCTCCTCTGATTCTTGGTTCTGTTATTTCTCCGATGTAGGCGTGTACTGCGCCAGCGCCAACGCCTATACTGAATCCCATCAAAAGTGTCGATGCGTAGAGAAAAAACGACGAGTGAGCTAAATACAGTAAAGTCCAGCCGATGATGCTAGGAATGTTTGCAAAAATCATGCAACGCTTTTTTCCGAACCTCTCTTGTAGGATACCCGATAGAAAACATCCAAATGGGTGAATTATAAACAATATACTCCCTATATAATATATTTTAAATAAAATAACAATGCATATCATATAACATGGGTGGCCAGCGAAAAGAGACTCGCGAGCCATCAAATATATTAATAATTTATGGAAGAGCCAAAATGTAAAAAAAAAAAAAAAGGTCATACATAAATATAAATAATCGCGGGCCGCGGTTTGGCCACCCATGTCATATAATAGAATAAATGTAATATATATAATATAGTATAATTAGTACATACATATAAAATATATAATAATATAAAATAAATTATTTGGTTATTTATAATATTTTTATACCTGATTTATAGTTATACATCGCAAAAAAACAAAAATAATACTTTTAAATATCATTATTATTATAGTTTCGATAGTGAATATTTTTTAAGTTGATATATTTTAAATAAATGTACAGCCTAACAAGTTTAATTGTAATATATATGTATATATATATTATATATTATACGCAATAAATTCATAACAAGATATGTTATACGATATACGATATAAGTTTCAATGTTTCAAAAATGATATAAATAAATATTTACTTACCGTACCAAGATGCTTCGTTTAGTGATATTGAGAAATCGCTTTTAGTATTTCCGTACAAGTGATGAATAACAATTGCTGATATTGCTAATTGCATACCCAAACCGATTGACAGAAAACTCTGTGCTATAGTAGCCAACAACTAAAATGTTTTGATTTTAATGTTTTAATTGAACATAAAATATGTTTGAGAATAAAAAATTTACTTGAGCCAATGTCGCCATCGAACTATATTTGATTGATGTGTATTCGCTAGCTATCATACTATTATCAACCATTGTTCTACTTACTAGTCACTTCAGATTACAATATATTAATTTAAGTTTTAAAATAAAAGATATTTTATAACATTAAACATAGGTAGCGTGTATAATTTAAAAATCATACGAATTATGATAAATTTCGTTTGTATTGATATTGTGATAATTGATTACTATGTAAATACAACCTTTGAACTCACTTTTGTAAAACGGAAATTAAAGTTACGAGTATAACATATTATTGTTTGTGTTTTTTGTTTTATACATAGTATTAACCGTGAAAAAATAAAAGTTATGTAATATTTTTATGTTATATTACTTACTGTATTACAAAAACATTTATACTAATTACTATTTTAGATTTATAGAAGGCTAAGTAAGTTTTTATCGATACTTTAATACTTTCTACGAATAGATAAATTCTATGAATAGATAAAACGCTTATGATAAACGTAAATATTTTTATACATTTATGTATACAATATATTGTCCATTATTGCCATCATAGTACCATTACGTTTAAATGCGTGTGGTAACTGGTAGACTTATAAATAATAAGATAGACATAATAAAAAGTGGACTATTAATTAACCGATTTGGTGTACCTACAATAAGTTCGATTCTACCTCTCCATCGAGTAAGTCTCCGTAATGGATGTGTTAAATTTTAATTAAGTTATTAAACGATTCTGATTGGAAACGGTCAATATCACGATGCAGCCCATGTATATTACTAAGTATATTTTATCATATAAATCATAATATTGTTATTAAATTACAGTAAAATATTTTACAATTAGTTATATGGCTGGTTGAAATATTTTTAAATGCTTTTAAATAACAATTCTAATTACTCGGGGTCAATACATTGGATTGGAATTGATCCATTTTATGTTCACACCTAGATAAATTACCAAATTAGTATGTATAAAGATATATGTAAAAAATATTGGAAATTATGGGTAGATGCATCTGGTGGATTCATGAAAAAGCTTAAACAAACGTCATTAGGTTTGTTGTTGGAAAGTATATTTTTATACGAAGGTATAGTTAGTACTCCTTTTGGTAATATCTCTGTTACTCAAATAGTATCGGAAAAGCATGATACACTGTCTATTTTTCAATGGATAGCAGTTTAGATGTCGTCGGGGATACGACCTTCAAATTAAGATTTACGACAGTGTACAATTTAGTGTAATCGATTTAAATGATTTTACCATCAGCTAGGCAATACAACTAACATAACTGTAATGTGTTAAAACAATATTATATAATTATGATTCATGACAATGTACTTTTAATTTTTGTATTCCCTTAGGCTATAGGTGTTTAGTAATCTTCTTTCTCCAACTGACATTATATTTTATACAGTTGCAAATATTATGGTTATTAAATTCTATTTACGACACTCTCTCACACTATTAAACATCTAAGTACTCATATACCGTAGTGAAATTTGTGTTAACTACCATGCACTGACTGCGCAAACAGTCATTATATTTACTGTATTAAAACAGCATCAACAATCCACGGAGTACAGACTTTACTTGAATTCGGTTTACTTTATATTTTGTAGTACATGCATATTTGATTATACACGTGGTTTGCTTGATATTGTAATAGAAGTATTAAAAAAAATCATTTGACGCGTTAGAACACTACTTTTTTAAAACAAGAAACCGTTTGGTAAATAAATTTACTGGACTCATTCGTGGCCCACGGCTAAGACTAGGAATAGAGGTATACAGGTATTTACAATGTTTTATAATATACGATATGGTTCAACATCCAACTGAAATAATAATAACATACATACCCGTAGGCGTAGTAGATACACCATTGCTCATAAAAAAATCTAATTTTACGACCGCGGAACAACATCTAAAAACACAATTACCTACACAATAAATAACATCATTATGTATGAATGCGTTCTTCTATAAAAGGCAATTTATATTCTTAAAAATGAAACCAAACTTAGGAGGTGTATATTGTGACATTAAATTATACATTTTAAATCGACTCACCTAAAATACATGGGTATAGAAAATACAATTGTAATAATTGTATGTAGGCTCAACATTTTTTCTCAATCAGATGGAAAACATCTTCGTTGTTGTTAATGACTTGTTATCATATTATTAATTCTAATAGTAAAAATCAATCATCAAGATGTTAAATACAAAATCCCTGACGTTTATTACACGTGATTGTACATTTATAATTAATAGAAAAAATGTATCCAAAGGTGATAGCATATATAGGTATACCTATCCACTTATTATACATAGGTATAACATTATAATAAAATATGATTATATAATTTTAGTAGATAAAATAAATAGTGAACTTCATTACACGTACAAAAATAAAAATTGTAAAACTAACAAAAATGAAAAAATTACATGTTTATTATATATAATAATAATAATAATAATAATATATACTATTATATTATACTATATATGTAGTATACTTTAATATTTTATGATAATTTTGATCTTTCTGTGGTATTATTTTGCTGGTTCATGTTTATGTACATGTCATACGAATAAAAAAAAAAAAAAAATATATCACAAAAAAGTGTTAATAGCAATAGGATACAATTATATAAAAATAAATAATAGTATACAGTCGTGTAAAAATAAAAAAAAATATAAACAAAATGTTTGGCATTAAATTAAATAATAATTTATGTATATATGTGTTGTTGTAATATTATAATAGTCTATTCCACATGTTGTTAGTATACAACTTTTTGTACTTCGATACCGTTTATCAGTATAATATAATATAGTCATACATTGTTACATTGACGTGTTCGAGGATTACCCGTTTTTGATCAATAAATTATGAAAAAATTCTTATTATTAAATTAAAATTAAAATTTCCTAATACGTAGGTAGGTAATGAAAAAAAAAATGAAAAACAGCTTCATATTTCTACTGAAACTAGGTTTTAAAATAAATAAATAAATAAATCGCCCCGACAATGTAATATTATCATAATATATAACGCATATTATAAAGGTTAGGTTAGACATTATAAAGACATAATTTGAACACCAATTGTGATAGTGATGATGACGATGATGATGATACCGGATCGTTCGAGAATATCCAATCGGCAGTCATCGCGTCCATCAGTTGTCGGCTTTTTTCGCAATTTCGCGCACCACTTCCCTGTAAATGATCGGATCGATATTTTTGCCCAGCATGTACAGCACCCACCAGTCACCCACCGAAACTTTGTTCGTCACGGCTTTGGCGACATCGTCGGTTATCAACCTGTAGTGGCGGTACCGCAACGCGTTCTTCCTTGCGGTCGCGTTGTACATGATCAACACCCTAAACAGAGAAAAAAAACACCGAACCAATAAATATATGTTATATGGTTATAACCATCAGCCGAACGTTGTTTATTGACTGGTCGGGTTGTCGCGGGTATAGGCGTATATCGTATATTATACGATTTTATACTCTATATACATATAAAAAAAACCAAGACTATGTCTGAGGTGTTTTCTATATACTATACTTTCAGTTACGGCCGTCGAACCCCGCGGGACGGGTTTTAACGCGAGCGCGCACGCGCGAGAGAAACCGTCGAGATCCAAACGAAAAAAAAATATACTCTTCCGAACGGATTTCTCATACGAACCGCTTTTATATACATCGTGATATTATGTATTATCATTATTATTATTGTCTTAGCGCGTCGACCGAGCTGGTTATTCTCTATGCCATTATGCGCGGCGGTAATCGATTGCGTACCAATATAATATAATTATTATTATTCAGTGTGTAATGTGCAGTATACCGCGATCCTTTTAAATTATAATATCCCAGTTGGTTTAGAAATCGAATTGAAAATTTCAAACAGATTTCGTAAAAGTTTTACGCTGAACACGGAGGTTCTAAAAATGATAGAAATAGCGAAGAGCATAAAAATTTAAACAGTTACATAGATATATTTTTTTAATTCTTAAGTCAAATCACCTTATTTTTGCATTAATTTTTATACAAGATCAATGAAAAATGGTATGATCATACACAAATAATAAAATATATTAATAAAGAAATATGAAACATTTTGATTTGTTTGAAGTACTTTTTATTTTGTTACGTTTAAAAAAACAAAAAACATTATTATTTAGATTTTATTTAAGTTATGATTTATATTTTTATAGTTAAATCACACAATAGATATATACTTATGTAAGAAGGAAATGTAGAATATTCATAAACTTTTAACATCGCCTAGCTGATTTTTATTAGTTATATAAAACCACAATAATTACATTATAATATTAATTTCAATATGAATTTTGATTTAATATTTATTTTATCGCAACGCGCACTCGTATATAATATTATCATCAAAATAATGTAAGATTATGATTGTAGGTACCTGTGACAGATCATTAGGACCAACGCCACCAACAGGAGTAGATACCAAAACCATATGAATATGTAAGTCTTTTCGTTTACAATGTTCAATGGTAATACACACAGCGAATCATGCTTTTGCACGGTTCCTGAAGGTCCAAACTTGTGGAATGTGCACTTGGTCACCCGGGGAAATATGAAGACCATCGGGTCCACCCGGTTTTCCTGATGTTCGGTGGACATGCCGATGACACGCAGCCCGTACGTAATGAACTCTCCGCCAAAAAATCTGTTCATCCAGTATATCTGCAGCACGATGTTAGCCAAGCACATGAACTCGCATATCCAATACTTGGCGGCATACCAAGTATGTTTCTGAAAAGATATACATTTTTATACATTTTACAATATTTTAAAACATAATTTTTAAATAGAATTTCTCAATTTGTTATCTGAACAGATTTTATTATGAAATAGTTTTAGATTATAGACAATGTTTTTATGGATGTATTGAAAATTCACAATTATTAATTTATAGTGATTTCTATACAATGTAATTTTAAATTTTCTATTAAAAATATAATATATTATAGATACGATGTAATGGAGTCACTACATAATATGACTTGAATGAACAGAAATTACAATTATGACCTAAATGTAATTTAATACCAGTAAATAGTTATTGAATATTACTCGTGATCCATTAAATCATACCTTATTTAATTATTTAGTATTATTTTGTCTTTAGTAGTTGAGACGTATGTATACACTATACAAGTGATTAAGAGCGTAGAACCTAGAATATACTGTCATATAAACCAGTTATTTACAAGGCTATATATATATTTTTTTTTCTTAAGTGGTGAGTCCAAAATATGTATTTTATTCAACACTGAAAGTTTTGAAATTTCATTAAAAATATGACAAAAAAAAGGTTTATTATGAGTTATCGCTATCTATGACTGAAAATATTTATGTAGTGAACGTTAAAAATATTTAGGACATTTTGGGGTATCCGAACCCATAGAATCAGATACTGCCTTGATCATATCAATATAATATATCGATTATAGGTGTAGGTACAGTGAAGTTTTAGTGAATCGAATTTCATTTAATATGATATATATATATTTATAATATATATAATATGTATAAATTGTTTTGTAATAATGATATATTATTTCTATCTAGAGTTTGGTATATTGAGCATAGTATTGGTGTATTTTACAGTTAATTTATCAATTTTGTCAGCAAAGTTTTGTTCCCAAAGCGCAGGAAAACCTCACAGAAAATATAGTACCGAAGCGATTAAAAAAATTTCTACTAGGAATTGTTTTTCGAACACGACAATATTAATGCAGTATAATTTATAATTTTTTCAAAATATTATCGGGATATCGCTCTGTATCAACACAGGTCACCACATATAAAAGAACTGATTACGTAGGTACTTATCGAAACCAAGACCGTGGTATAATGTCCAAATTTCGAAAATGTTGTATGGAAAACATTTATAAAGTAACTAAACTGATAACAGAAGAGTTGCGTCATGTACTATTGTCTTTCAATCGTACAGTATTGACCGTTCGGGGAACAACGCTAACAACTCGTTATTACGTACAGAAAAAAAAAATCAAAGCAAGTTATTTTAAACGTTTGTGTGACAAAACTAAAAAAATCTACACACACGTTCAACCATTTTAACTTATAATGCCTATATACAATTTAGATTTTTTGAAACGTGTAATAATATATTATTATATTAACCGCGAACGCAGAATGTAAATTGCCGAAAATGAACAATTGGTTGATAAATACCAATGTCAACAATTCCACACGTTAACCGACTAAACAATGTACACGAAAATTATAATATTTTCAAATAATTCACTGTTAAGAATATACCTCCTAATATACAAATTTCTGTGACTTGTTGGTATGTATATTATATTATATACAATACATAGGTACATATTGTTTTAGGCTCTCTCGACGTGTCGTCGTATATATTATTTATATTATTTTCATTTTATACGACGTATACGATCGAGACTAGGACGAGATACATTTGGTACAGCGGCCTCTTAAATTTCAAGTATACCTACCATAATGTCTATAGGCGATCATATTATTAGTGAGTGAAATTATAGGGCTTAGAAACGAATACGTGACACACTATACACAAGCTCTTATCAATGTCCAAACCATACTTATGGGCATATATCATATACATAATATGTAATATGTGTCGTACGCGTTTGTATTTTAGTGATTTCTGTATAATTATCGTGTTTATGTACTGTTGCAAGTAATTGCTGGTATACGAGTATAGGTATATACCACTATAGTACTATATACAATAATTATTATGTTAAACGTTCGTAGGCGTTCATACAAAATACATATTATCTCTAGGTACCTATATTATACAATGTATCTTTACAGTTTCGTCGGTTTGAATAACTTCCACGCAACAGCTCGTATAATATAATATACATGGAAAGACACGATATCACAGTGTGTATTTATTTTATATGCTCAATATTACAATAATAATATATAGTAGACCGAACAAAGACAATTGTATATCGACGGTGTGGTGTGTTTTTATAATGTTCTATAAATTACGATATTATTGAATTGGTAATAACTTCGGAGAGGTTAAAGTTTGTATAGATCACCGCTTTATTAATTAAACATTAATTTTAAAATATCCAAACAATACACTAGGTGCATGGTGTTATATTATGATTTTAATAATAGCCTGCTGGTCTCTATATATATATATGTTTGAAGAATACACTTGGTATTTATTTCTTATGACGCATACTTCAGATTCAAACCACTTAGAAAAAGTCATTTCAATGTCACATGAACGTTAAAAATCAATTTCATCGAACATCTTACTGCTGTCGAACTCTACAACGCGCAGCGTGGTATGCTTACACATATGTATAACGTTTCTATGAGAAATCTAATTGACGTAATTAAATAAAAAAAAAAAAAAAACAAATCCCTGACACTGCCAAATGGAAAACGACAAACAATGTGGTCTACGTGCAATACAACCACGATTCTCGTTAAACCGAATGAATCGTTATAATCATTAGAGTGTACAAACATATAGTACATTAATATATTATTAGGTACCTATCATTACTAAAATCATATTCGCCATATTTTGGACATAAAAATGCATGTTATAACTGTTTTTTTACTGTTTAAGAAAAAAATGGTTTTCGTGTTTTATTCCAATACGCATTACATTTGAATATGTTACTTATATTTATTTATTTTTATATTTTTTTGATGATATTCTACTATAAAAGGTTTATGCTTCATAAATAATTTAAATTCATTTTTTTTTTTGTGAAGATTAGGTATCTAATATCTATTTATTTATTTTTGATGTATTTGAATATTAAATTAAAAGATATTAAAATTTCATGATTACTAATTTTAAATAAACTTCTTTCCTTTTAATATTTTTATAATTATTTGGAGTTATAACTGTTTGCTTAATTGAACCACATACATTGTGGTATTGTTAAATATATATATGTTGAAGTAATTATATTACAATTTTTCATAGAGACATGCATTATTTCGGTAAAAATACAGGGAGGATGAGAAATAAAAAACTAAAATGTATTAGGAAGAATCACTCGGACTACGATTATATGCGACACAGTAGCGTTATTGTTCATCTGCTTCGACTTTCTTCTGATTGAAAAATACAAAAATAATGATTTTGACCGCGATAAATTAAGAAATTTCTAAACAACGAAACATTTTGCTTTCGTTGTTGTAATACGCTACTATAATACGGTTTTCAACCGCACAACTATACATCATTTATATATATATATATTTAGGTGTAATTTTTTATATCATTTTCCGACCGAACGAAAAACGTCTTGACCCGTGACATTTTCCAATATTACTGCAGTGCAGCTTGTCGAATCGTCTGTAAAACATTTTTTATCGACTACGACGATTCGGAAGAATACACCGTTATATTATACAATCATATCTTATGATATACAATCGAAACAATGCGTCCTATTATTTTGATATAACCATATAACAGACATATTCTATATTTTGTCATAAGACAAACATTGTAAGTAAACACGATAAATATAATATTAGTGTGTTCGTATGTATTTATACAACAATGATTTATTATAATACTTATATGAGAAATAATTTAGACAATAACATTTTAGTATTGAAATATTTTTGTAACGATTTGTACTATATTCTTTTTTGTAGATCTTACAAATGTTACCAGCACCGACTCTTTCTTTTTTACGCACGTAAAACAGTTACAACTAAACAATATATATATACATATATGTAAAATGGCAGCCACAGAAAATTCTTCCGTCGAACCGCTGTTTAAGAAACGGTCTCGGGCTAAAAAAAAGTTGAAGAAGAGACGCAAAGGTCGGCCAAAAACGGCTGCCACGTGTACGTAATATATAATATATATATATATATATATAGACTGCGCATGCGTGCGCAAATGGTAGATACTCACTCTGATGTGGGTGAGCATGTAGTGGACGAGTATTTTCTTCTGCTTTTCGCGCTCTTTCTCGGCGCCCAGTCCGAACTGCAGGCCCATGACCAGTGTGGACATCAACGCACCCTCCTGCATGTCCCATAACCACTTGGGGAAGTAGCACAACATGGCCTGGAAGAACAGAGCGAAGCACACCCACTGGTAGTACGTATAATACTTGGGCGGTTCGCCGTTTTCGGGCCCAACGCCTGGGTGCGCGGCGCCCACGCCCTGTTCCCTTTGGAACGCGTCCGGCATGGTGAACGTGGACGTGATCCAGCAGTACGTGTTTACCGGCCTGGTGGGCAGCCCGTCCACGATGCACTGGATCGGATTGCCCACGTACTGAGTTGCCGTCACCATTATGGAGCACGCGAGTAGCACGACCGTGGTAAACGTGACGTGCACCCGGAAAACCGTGCCATCGATGGTCACTGGCTGCCGCTTGACAAACTCCTTGAGGCCACCTAACAGCTTCAACATGCTGCAGACGTCTACTAACTGCTGCGAATACTACAACGACTACGGAAACGAATGTTACAACAGTTACGGTGGTGGCGGTGCACCGGCCGCTGTTGTCATGGCACGTCGAGACGACGCACCGCGAGCGGACTTCCGGCGGGAAACGACGGATACGACGAAAAGAAAAACGCAACGACGTAAATTAACACGATCGTTACGGTGACGGGCGAGTGATTTTTAAAATATTATATGGAACGAGTTATATACGTGACGGAAGCGACATTGACTGCACGACGCGAACACCACAGCTGTCTGTTACTACAATACTGCTACTACTACTACTGCCGCCGCCGTCGACTACCGTACGCGTAGCCATCCTCCCCCTTTCGTGGTCGCGGGACGCGACAGGGCCACCGTATATACGTGCGCACGTCCAGTACTACCAACAACAATAACAATAACAACAACAATAACTTAGACTGCGTTACGCGTATTATTATTTTCAAACGGTCAGTTTTTCCGTCCGGTCAATTATTTTTTTTTTCAAAGATTTTTAATATGGTTTTTGTGCGCGTGAAGGTGGGGAAAGAGCTATGCGAGTGAATGTAATTCATTTCCTCAAAATTCACCGTTGGTGTTCGCGTAGACTGCTTAGCCTCCTTAGGTGAATATTGGAGGAGGAGTGTTTGGCTTTAGCCTCTCCACAAAAAAAAGACGTTCAAATATCCCCCATTCCCCATGATTTAAACGATAATTTTTTTTTTCAGTGTTTATTAATTGCCCACTTTTGCATTCAGATATCTTATCCCTCCCATCACTGTCAATGAGCCAATATCTGCTCTCCGCACATTTTCAGTCGCATATAAAATATTTATCGGGCATACCGCAGCTATTATACGATGGCGCGTTTACGCTCCACGACTGAGAACCCCTGGACCGGCGTCGTCGTTAAACGAAAAGGGGTCGGTCCCGCCGTCGCGACGGGAAACGCGCGCGTCAGTCTTACTGATCCCAAACAAAGTCACCCCGAACGGGTCGGTTATGTACGCTCGCATGTATAAAATAAGATACCTAAATTTTATACCTATATGTTTATATTATATTTATATAACTTCTACGCAATCGGCCGTACGTGAAAATTGTTGGTCTGGATTTCGTTTTCATACACACACTCGGCTATCGCGGTAGGAAAAACCTCAAGACATTCGACGCCTGTATACCAATAATATATAATATATAATATACAATATAGTACGGTGACTTTCACTCGGTCGCCGCCGACGCAGAGACGGAAAAATAGTTATTTAATGATAATAATAATAATACGTATTTGTAGACAAACGTTGCGGCCAAAATGTGGCGGTATTAGAAGCGAATAGTTTCGACGGGCCGGTCGTACGATGTAATTATTATATACAACATTATTATATTATATATTGTTGGCCGAGAGACGATCCCGAATGATATTTAATCATAGGTTTTGTCGGACGGCGGCGGGAGAACGCGCAGAGAACATTGTACGTTACACACACACACACACACACACACCCACGCGCGTACACATACACAAATACATATATATATATCATATCGCCAGTATTTTTTTTTCTTTTATATAACATTTATAATAGGTATACAGTGTTTTTTTACACACGGCAATACTCCCGCAAAATTTGAAAACACGTATTTAGTACACTTGAGTGGCACAGTTGTATATTATATATTTTTAGCCGGGCTGCTCGAGTGGTATCAATGTCTTTGCTTCTAAATTATATTATTAACATCATTTTCTCAGTCCTTGCGGAAATGTACGATGGGAACACCGAAATCAATCACGGGGGCTGGTTAGAAGTCATCCCCCCACCATATGTCTTCGACTTTTTTCCTCGTATATTTGATGTTCATAAAGTGAGTAATTTAGTGACTATAATTTCCTAGTTACGCCACTACATGACATATATCATATATATATTATAATATGCACGTAGAACGCTGTATAGATATTACTTAAGAGACGCGTAAACACACTTACCCCGCGGTGCGCGAGATGGATGTATTTACCTTCATATTATTATCGTCGTAGTCATCATCATCGGTGTGGCGTTGCGTAGTACATATATATCATTAAATACGACTAGTGGTCACATGATAGGTGTGTTGTTTTTATTATTATTCTTTTTTTTTTATTTCACCACGGTTTTTATTTAATTTTTATTAGCTCATCATTATACCCACATATATCATGTATGCGTGTGTGTTTTATATGTGTGCGGGTGCACTGTACACATACACGAGTGTAGTGTTAGTAAGTATATTATATATATATACATATACCTACAGACATATATCTATAATATGTCTATGTAGAATGTACTTATATCTGGTATACGTCTATCTGATCCGATGCAGTTACCGCGCGCACGATTGCGGCCGTGAACTCGGGACCGCGTGCTTTTTGTTCCGTTTGGTCGTCGGATACTCGGATCTGGATAGATTCTCGTTAAGTGCTCATGCTCTCTCCCTCACATACACAATAAATGAACCCCTTCCACCCTGAAAACCGGTTTTTCCAGCAATCATATCGTTCTGTATGCGGCGTGTGAATGCATATTGCGTCATGTATGTATAATACTATAATCTATATATATTAGGTATTAATGTGCACCAGAAATTCGAATTTTTCGGCTTATATATATATATATATATATATATGTGTGTGTGTGTGAGCCAGGCACGTGATGCATACTCATAGACAGCGGAATCCAAATCAAAATATAAAACATAGTCCGAGGGCCAGACGTACACACAACTATGATATGTACCGTATCGTATTGTACGGCATAAATATCCTCCGGAACGATCTTATCCTTCGTCCTAGTCTCGAGTGATATATCACGAGGTCGAGGTCTGCTGCAAACGTGCGTCTAGAATTGTCGGTGGTGTATTACAATAATGTCTATTCGTATGATAAATTAATATTATGACGCGCGCGCGTTTGGATTAGACCATTTTTTTTCTCCCATGACAGCAGGAAAACGTTTTTCTATATACTCGCAAAAATAATTTTATAAATAATTCTATACCTAGCTATACATGCAAAAATAAAAAACAACACTTCAAACTATATATTGACATGGCTTTCACAGTCGACTTTGTTTTTATGTTTGGCGATTTGAACAATACATTTTCTTAAGGTCGAACGATGGACATATTAGATGAGATGGTGTGCGTACGTAATTTTCATACGATGTCCTAGCTGAGAATAATACGGTGTTTGACTTTGAGAAAACCTATAGAAGAGTCGACGAATTTTATTCAAAATATCTAGTTTTTTATTGACGTTTATTATCAAAACAAAAAAAGGAGGTTAAACATTATATTACATACAAGCATTATACTAATGTTTGACGTCCGGAACGAAACTTCCTATAAAAATAAACACCATACCGTATGATAAAATATAATATAATATAAAATATAATTTAGCCGAGTATAAAAAAAAATCTATATTTATTCGTCTTTCAATAGCAAATATTTCGTCGAAAAAGTCGAAATAACGTTTACGTATATTAAAGTACCTAAAATCAAAAAGGAAATAACGCGTACCTATAGAATAAAACGGTACCTAAAACGAATGTTTGTTGTCGTTGAAACAATAATATATGGCGACAGATGAGGTACTTATACACTATAGTAAAAAATATAAACAATTATAAGTTGTAACAGTAAATCTTTTTGTCCCATCGGGAATGCATTTGGAAATTTATTGAAGGTCCTTTCGATAATGACTTGACATTTTAGAGTAAACAAAGAACGTGGTTATAAATTTATGGGGAGAAACGAAAACAAAAAAACCAACAGGAATTCGGTCTAATCTTAAGACAACATCAAGAACATATTTTTAATTTTACGGACATGTTACATCTTATACGCATAAAATAAGTGCTGACGGGTGTTGCATCAGTCACAGTTCATAACAATAATAACTACTATAGCTATTGCTGCGGCTATTGTGTTGATGTTTTTATATATATATTATATATATATCACTCAGTTTTTACAGTTTTATCACTGTCATTTGGCTTCCTTCTAATGCTATTTTTTCTGCTCCACAGCTGACTTCTAACTGCGTGTTGTAATGATGATATGTTATCCGGCACGTAATTAATATTTAGTATAACACATAGTATAATGTTACCAAACAAAAACAATCAAATGCTTTGAACCAATTTTGTGATTTATTTCAACGGTCGACGCGATTTTTACACTCATTTCAACAACTAGTTTTTATTACCCTTAGATAACTGCGTCCGGTTTAAATTTAATTTACGAATGTGATTCGCGACGTGATCGTTGAACACCATGTCAAACCTATTGTCAAATAATTTTTATTGGAACGTCCTGAATATTTATTACCATAATAATTAATTAATGATCCTACAAATAGTCTCGTCATATTTGACACGTACGCAAGATTTCATTGAAAGGAGGAAGGCTGACACAGATTTTTTTATAGACGAACTTTAATATGCAACTCTTTATTTGAATTAAATATAAATATAGATTCAATACATTTAACCGTTTAAAAAGTATTTATTTAGGAATAAATTAAAATACTTGGGACGTATTTATAAATACAAAACCATTTTTTATGAAGATTTATTGTATAATACAATTTTAAATTATCATCAATAGTAATAATTATTAAAATTTTAAATAAATCTTAATAGATACTAGTTCACCATTTATATAATATGGTAAGTGTTTTGTACAGATTTTGATTATCTAACATTTTTTTTAAAATCGTTTACAACATATCATATTTTAGTCTTTATAGAATCGTTTATTTTCATTATTCATATATAAAAAACTTTTTGGGTTACATTTTAAAACATTAATATTAGTAAATTTTTATTGTTTATAAGTATTTAATTACAATATTTCAAATATTTATAAAATTGCATTAGTAATACTTATAAAATATTATTAGTATAATACTATAATACTATTTAAATATAATAATACTATATTATAATTATTTATTAATCATTACTCAAATACTTTACACTTTGTCAGTTTAAAAGATTGGTCCTAATCTTGTAAATTAAAAGTGCAAATTAATAAAATGTTATTATTTTATAAAGCTTATTAATTAATATATTAATATATTATTATTGCAATTTAATTTATACTTAATATTTAAATTAAAATATTTCAAATTCAGATAATAATTTAACCATTAAGAAATGTTTACATTCAGTTTTTAACGTTTCGTACATAATAAATATTATTGGTAATTTAGTCCGTAAGTATATTATTTTGAAACAAAAACTAAAATATCCGTCTTCATTCGACTGATGATAAGTTTCTAATGAATTATATTATTTACGCAACACTGCCTTCGTAGTATTATAAGCATTGTTTACTGGTCGTTAGATCGACCGTTCATTACTACAAACCTAGCATAATATTTTATCACTTTTAATTGTTTAATTTATTTTATAAGAAAAATTATTATTAACATATACTTAAAATCAATTTTTGTACTAATCAAATAAAACTCGATCAACAATAATTATTACTTTACCTATAAACCCATAGGTGTCTATAGGTAATATTAATTCAAACCTTCAACTTGTATAGACAGAGAATATGCATCTATATTTTTGTTGGTGTATTACTTAAACCTCGATCATATTTTCATACAAAATATATGTGTCCAAGTACCAGGTGTCCAGGTGGTATTATTAGCAGACAGCAGTGGCTAAATACAATAATCGTATCCATTATTCATACCGTTGTTGAGCCGGATATCCGAATAAAAACATTTAACCATGTATAATACAAATATATTATTTATAATGTATATACTTGTCTCGTTTACCTATCATATATTCGTATTGAACACCTTATTATTTTTATAAGACTTCGCTCGTGATTTGACGCATTCGTTAAACGTGATTCTGCATTTGGACGGGAGATTATTGTATCGTTGACCAGATTTTACAGGCTATATAAGAATAAATTCATAAAGATCCTACATAAGAATCGTTTTTTATCAGACGACGACACGTTTACAGATGGTCTTTAGATTTTAATGTAGAAAGGGCTTAATATAGTTTTGTACGATTTTCAATCATTTCTAGTATATACCACGAGAATGTCTTACACTATATTTGCTATTGATATTATCATTTTTGAATTGTTTAATACTAAAATTACTTCTGATTATTCAAATATATTTAATGTTAAATGACTCAGTATGAAACAAAAATATATCACGTCTTGAGTTCGTTCAAAAATTGGCGCACAAAAATTTACCAGTTTTATACAATTTAAAAAAAGAGCCATAGGTATACATTTTAGACCATAATATCATGGTATTTTATACGTTTTAATTATCATTACACGGCGTGTTGATTAGGCAATTTTGGTTCATTACTGTTGTAGATTTACTATAATGTATAATATTATCTCAATAATTATTGATTTTTCTTATACATTATGTTAGTTGTTAGTACAATAACTTAAATTTAGATTTTGAACGGGACGAAGAATGTATTGATTATAAATAATGTATGTCTTTATTATTTTGATAAGTTGTCGAAAGATTATTTCTATTTTTAACTTTGAAGGTTGATTTTATTTTTCAAATTTGGATTTAATTTGTACTTTGGAAAGTTTAAAATTAAAAACTCTTTTTTTTTTTATATAAATATTAATAACAATTTTATGGATTAAAAGAAATGCTAGAAAACGTAATATAAAGTTCCTTAATAAGTGGTTTATTTCCTAATTAAAAAATATCGAACATTTATGTTGTATTTTTTTTTTATATAATGTCGTATACTTTTATCGATACTGCCAACACTTGAGCAACTAAAAAATTATAACTTGTTACAGTTTGGATTCAAGGAGTACGGTAGAATTGCGTGGCTACATACACTTTTATTAGTATTGTAAACAAATACAAAATAAATTATAAGATATAAACACTTAGTCCATACTGCGATAGTCAAACAAAATTTCTTCAATTAATCCACAAAAAAGTGGCAAAAATCCATAAAATTCAAGAAAAATCATTAAAAATCGTCATTAACTACATTAAAAAGTGGTAAAAATCCATAAAATTCGTGAAAAATCATTAAAAATCGTCATTAACTACAATAAAAAGTGGTAAAAATCAATAAAATTCGTGAAAAATCATTAAAAATCGTCATTAATTACATTAAAATGTGGTAAAAATCCATAAAATTCCTTAAAAAGTCCATAAATGACGTCACTACCTCCATAAAATACCCTCAAAAATCATTAAAAATACTCATTTACTACATTAAAAAGTGGCAAAAATCCATAAAATTCAAGAAAAATCATTAAAAATCGTCATTAACTACATTGAAAATTGGTAAAAATCCATAAAATTCGTGAAAAATCATTAAAAATCGTCATTAACTACATTAAAAAGTGGTAAAAATCCATAAAATTCAAGAAAAATCATTAAAAATCGTCATTAATTACATTAAAAAGTGGTAAAAATCCATAAAATTCCTTAAAAAGTCCATAAATGATGTCACTACCTCCATAAAATACCCTCAAAAATCATTAAAAAAACTCAATTAGTACATCAAAAATTGGTAAAAATCCATAAAACTCGTGAAAAATCATTAAAAATCGTCATTAACTACATTAAACAGTGGTAAAAATCCATAAAATTAATGAAAAATCATTAAAAATCGTCATGAACTACATTAAAAAGTGGTAAAAATCCATAAAATTCGTGAAAAATCATTAAAAATCGTCATTAACTACATTAAAAAGTGGTAAAAATCCATAAAATTCAAGAAAAATCATTAAAAATCGTAATTTACTACATTGAAAATTGGTAAAAATCCATAAAATTCGTGAAAAATCATTAAAAATCGTCATTAACTACATTAAAAAGTGGTAAAAATCCATAAAATTCGTGAAAAATCATTAAAAATCGTCATGAACTACATTAAAAAGTGGTAAAAATCCATAAAATTCGTGAAAAATCATTAAAAATCGTCATTAACTACATTAAAAAGTGGTAAAAATCCATAAAATTCAAGAAAAATCATTAAAAATCGTAATTTACTACATTGAAAATTGGTAAAAATCCATAAAATTCGTGAAAAATCATTAAAAATCGTCATTAACTACATTAAAAAGTGGTAAAAATCCATAAAATTCGTGAAAAATCATTAAAAATCGTCATTAACTACATAACAAAGTGGTAAAAATCCATAAAATTCGTGAAAAATCATTAAAAATCGTCATTAACTACATTAAAAAGTGGTAAAAATCCATAAAATTCGTGAAAAATCATTAAAAATCGTCATGAACTACATTAAAAAGTGGTAAAAATCCATAAAATTCGTGAAAAATCATTAAAAATCGTCATTAACTACATTAAAAAGTGGTAAAAATCCATAAAATTCAAGAAAAATCATTAAAAATCGTCATTTACTACATTGAAAATTGGTAAAAATCCATAAAATTCGTGAAAAATCATTAAAAATCGTCATTACTACATTAAAAAGTGGTAAAAATCCATAAAATTCGTGAAAAATCATTAAAAATCGTCATTAACTACATTAAAAAGTGGTAAAAATCCATAAAATTCGTGAAAAATCATTAAAAATCGTCATTAACTACATTTAAAAGTGGTAAAAATCCATAAAATTCGTGAAAAATCATTAAAAATCGTCATTAACTACATTGAAAATTGGTAAAAATCCATAAAATTCAAGAAAAATCATTAAAAATCTTCATTAACTACATTAAAAAGTGGTAAAAATCCATAAAATTCGTGAAAAATCATTAAAGATCGTCATTAATTACATTAAAAAGTGGTAAAAATCCATAAAATTCCTTAAAAAGTCCATAAATGACGTCACTACTTCCATAAAATACCCTCAAAAATCATTAAAAATACTCAATTAGTACATTAAAAAGTGGTAAAAATCCATAAAATTCGTGAAAAATCATTAAAAATCATCATTAACTACATTAAAAAGTGGTAAAAATCCATAAAATTCGTGAAAAATCGTTAAAAATCATTAAAAATCGTCATTAACTACATTAAAAAGTGGCAAAAATCCATAAAATTCGTGAAAAATCATTAAAAATCGTCATTAACTATATTAAAAAGTGGCAAAAATCCATAAAATTCGTGAAAAATCATTAAAAATCGTCATTAACTACATTAAAAAGTGGCAAAAATCCATAAAATTCGTGAATAATCATTAAAAATCGTCATTAACTACATAAAAAAGTGGTAAAAATCCATAAAATTCCTTAAAAAGTCCATAAATGACGTCACTACCTCCATAAAATACCCTCAAAAATCATTAAAAATACTCATTTAGTACATTAAAAAGTGGTAAAAATCCATAAAATTCGTGAAAAATCATTAAAAATCGTCATTAACTACATTAAAAAGTGGTAAAAATCCATAAAATTCCTTAAAAAGTCCATAAATGACGTCACTACCTCCATAAAATACCCTCAAAAATCATTAAAAATACTCAATTAGTACATTAAAAAGTGGTAAAAATCCATAAAATTCGTGAAAAATCATTATAAATCGTCATTAACTACATTGAAAATTGGTAAAAATCCATAAACTTCATGAAAAATCATTAAAAATCGTCATTAACTACATTAAAAAGTAGTAAAAATCCATAAAATTCGTGAAAAATCATTAAAAATAGTCATTAACTACATTGAAAATTGGTAAAAATCCATAAAATTCATGAAAAATCATTAAAAATCGTCATTAACTACATTAAAAAGTGGCAAAAATCCATAAAATTCGTGAAAAATCATTAAAAATCGTCATTAACTACATTAAAAAGTGGTAAAAATACATAAAATTCGTGAAAAATCGTTAAAAATCGTCATTAACTACATTAAAAAGTGGCAAAAATCCATAAAATTCAAGAAAAATCATTAAAAATACTCAATTAGTACATTAAAAAGTGGTAAAAATCCATAAAATTCGTGAAAAATCATTAAAAATCGTCATTAACTACATAAAAAAGTGGTAAAAATCCATAAAATTCATGAAAAATCATTAAAAATCGTCATAAATTACATTAAAAAGTGGTAAAAATCCATAAAATTCCTTAAAAAGTCCATAAATGACGTCACTACCTCCATAAAATACCCTCAAAAATCATTAAAAATACTCAATTAGTACATTAAAAAGTGGTAAAAATCCATAAAATTCGTGAAAAATCATTAAAAATCGTCATTAACTACATTAAAATGTGGAAAAATCCATAAAATTCGTGAAAATTCCTTAAAAAGTCCATAAATGACGTCACTACCTCCATAAAATACCCTCAAAAATCATTAAAAATCGTCATTAACTACATTAAAAAGTGGTAAAAATCCATAAAATTCGTGAAAAATCATTAAAAATCGTCATTAACTACAATAAAAAGTGGTAAAAATCAATAAAATTCGTGAAAAATCATTAAAAATCGTCATTAATTACATTAAAATGTGGTAAAAATCCATAAAATTCCTTAAAAAGTCCATAAATGACGTCACTACCTCCATAAAATACCCTCAAAAATCATTAAAAATACTCATTTACTACATTAAAAAGTGGCAAAAATCCATAAAATTCAAGAAAAATCATTAAAAATCGTCATTAACTACATTGAAAATTGGTAAAAATCCATAAAATTCGTGAAAAATCATTAAAAATCGTCATTAACTACATTAAAAAGTGGTAAAAATCCATAAAATTCAAGAAAAATCATTAAAAATCGTCATTAATTACATTAAAAAGTGGTAAAAATCCATAAAATTCCTTAAAAAGTCCATAAATGATGTCACTACCTCCATAAAATACCCTCAAAAATCATTAAAAAAACTCAATTAGTACATCAAAAATTGGTAAAAATCCATAAAACTCGTGAAAAATCATTAAAAATCGTCATTAACTACATTAAACAGTGGTAAAAATCCATAAAATTAATGAAAAATCATTAAAAATCGTCATGAACTACATTAAAAAGTGGTAAAAATCCATAAAATTCGTGAAAAATCATTAAAAATCGTCATTAACTACATTAAAAAGTGGTAAAAATCCATAAAATTCAAGAAAAATCATTAAAAATCGTAATTTACTACATTGAAAATTGGTAAAAATCCATAAAATTCGTGAAAAATCATTAAAAATCGTCATTAACTACATTAAAAAGTGGTAAAAATCCATAAAATTCATGAAAAATCATTAAAAATCGTCATGAACTACATTAAAAAGTGGTAAAAATCCATAAAATTCGTGAAAAATCATTAAAAATCGTCATTAACTACATTAAAAAGTGGTAAAAATCCATAAAATTCAAGAAAAATCATTAAAAATCGTAATTTACTACATTGAAAATTGGTAAAAATCCATAAAATTCGTGAAAAATCATTAAAAATCGTCATTAACTACATTAAAAAGTGGTAAAAATCCATAAAATTCGTGAAAAATCATTAAAAATCGTCATTAACTACATAACAAAGTGGTAAAAATCCATAAAATTCGTGAAAAATCATTAAAAATCGTCATTAACTACATTAAAAAGTGGTAAAAATCCATAAAATTCGTGAAAAATCATTAAAAATCGTCATGAACTACATTAAAAAGTGGTAAAAAATCCATAAAATTCGTGAAAAATCATTAAAAATCGTCATTAACTACATTAAAAAGTGGTAAAAATCCATAAAATTCAAGAAAAATCATTAAAAATCGTCATTTACTACATTGAAAATTGGTAAAAATCCATAAAATTCGTGAAAAATCATTAAAAATCGTCATTAACTACATTAAAAAGTGGTAAAAATCCATAAAATTCGTGAAAAATCATTAAAAATCGTCATTAACTACATTAAAAAGTGGTAAAAATCCATAAAATTCGTGAAAAATCATTAAAAATCGTCATTAACTACATTTAAAAGTGGTAAAAATCCATAAAATTCGTGAAAAATCATTAAAAATCGTCATTAACTACATTGAAAATTGGTAAAAATCCATAAAATTCAAGAAAAATCATTAAAAATCGTCATTAACTACATTAAAAAGTGGTAAAAATCCATAAAATTCGTGAAAAATCATTAAAGATCGTCATTAATTACATTAAAAAGTGGTAAAAATCCATAAAATTCCTTAAAAAGTCCATAAATGACGTCACTACTTCCATAAAATACCCTCAAAAATCATTAAAAATACTCAATTAGTACATTAAAAAGTGGTAAAAATCCATAAAATTCGTGAAAAAATCATTAAAAATCATCATTAACTACATTAAAAAGTGGTAAAAATCCATAAAATTCGTGAAAAATCATTAAAAATCGTCATTAACTACATTAAAAAGTGGCAAAAATCCATAAAATTCGTGAATAATCATTAAAAATCGTCATTAACTATATTAAAAAGTGGCAAAAATCCATAAAATTCGTGAAAAATCATTAAAAATCGTCATTAACTACATTAAAAAGTGGCAAAAATCCATAAAATTCGTGAATAATCATTAAAAATCGTCATTAACTACATAAAAAAGTGGTAAAAATCCATAAAATTCCTTAAAAAGTCCATAAATGACGTCACTACCTCCATAAAATACCCTCAAAAATCATTAAAAATACTCATTTAGTACATTAAAAAGTGGTAAAAATCCATAAAATTCGTGAAAAATCATTAAAAATCGTCATTAACTACATTAAAAAGTGGTAAAAAATCCATAAAATTCCTTAAAAAGTCCATAAATGACGTCACTACCTCCATAAAATACCCTCAAAAATCATTAAAAATACTCAATTAGTACATTAAAAAGTAGTAAAAATCCATAAAATTCGTGAAAAATCATTAAAAATCGTCATTAACTACATTGAAAATTGGTAAAAATCCTTAAAATTCATGAAAAATCATTAAAAATCGTCATTAACTACATTAAAAAGTGGCAAAAATCCATAAAATTCGTGAAAAAATCATTAAAAATCGTCATTAACTACATTAAAAAGTGGTAAAAATACATAAAATTCGTGAAAAAATCGTTAAAAATCGTCATTAACTACATTAAAAAGTGGCAAAAATCCATAAAATTCAAGAAAAATCATTAAAAATACTCAATTAGTACATTAAAAAGTGGTAAAAATCCATAAAATTCGTGAAAAATCATTAAAAATCGTCATTAACTACATAAAAAAGTGGTAAAAATCCATAAAATTCGTGAAAAATCATTAAAGATCGTCATTAATTACATTAAAAAGTGGTAAAAATCCATAAAATTCCTTAAAAAGTCCATAAATGACGTCACTACTTCCATAAAATACCCTCAAAAATCATTAAAAATACTCAATTAGTACATTAAAAAGTGGTAAAAATCCATAAAATTCGTGAAAAATCATTAAAAATCATCATTAACTACATTAAAAAGTGGTAAAAAATCCATAAAATTCGTGAAAAATCGTTAAAAATCATTAAAAATCGTCATTAACTACAATAAAAAGTGGTAAAAATCAATAAAATTCGTGAAAAATCATTAAAAATCGTCATTAATTACATTAAAATGTGGTAAAAATCCATAAAATTCCTTAAAAAGTCCATAAATGACGTCACTACCTCCATAAAATACCCTCAAAAATCATTAAAAATACTCATTTACTACATTAAAAAGTGGCAAAAATCCATAAAATTCAAGAAAAATCATTAAAAATCGTCATTAACTACATTGAAAATTGGTAAAAATCCATAAAATTCGTGAAAAATCATTAAAAATCGTCATTAACTACATTAAAAAGTGGTAAAAATCCATAAAATTCAAGAAAAATCATTAAAAATCGTCATTAATTACATTAAAAAGTGGTAAAAATCCATAAAATTCCTTAAAAAGTCCATAAATGATGTCACTACCTCCATAAAATACCCTCAAAAATCATTAAAAAAACTCAATTAGTACATCAAAAATTGGTAAAAATCCATAAAACTCGTGAAAAATCATTAAAAATCGTCATTAACTACATTAAACAGTGGTAAAAATCCATAAAATTAATGAAAAATCATTAAAAATCGTCATGAACTACATTAAAAAGTGGTAAAAATCCATAAAATTCGTGAAAAATCATTAAAAATCGTCATTAACTACATTAAAAAGTGGTAAAAATCCATAAAATTCAAGAAAAATCATTAAAAATCGTCATTAACTACATTTAAAAGTGGTAAAAATCCATAAAATTCGTGAAAAATCATTAAAAATCGTCATTAACTACATTGAAAATTGGTAAAAATCCATAAAATTCAAGAAAAATCATTAAAAATCGTCATTAACTACATTAAAAAGTGGTAAAAATCCATAAAATTCGTGAAAAATCATTAAAGATCGTCATTAATTACATTAAAAAGTGGTAAAAATCCATAAAATTCCTTAAAAAGTCCATAAATGACGTCACTACTTCCATAAAATACCCTCAAAAATCATTAAAAATACTCAATTAGTACATTAAAAAGTGGTAAAAATCCATAAAATTCGTGAAAAATCATTAAAAATCATCATTAACTACATTAAAAAGTGGTAAAAATCCATAAAATTCGTGAAAAATCATTAAAAATCGTCATTAACTACATTAAAAAGTGGCAAAAATCCATAAAATTCGTGAATAATCATTAAAAATCGTCATTAACTATATTAAAAAGTGGCAAAAATCCATAAAATTCGTGAAAAATCATTAAAAATCGTCATTAACTACATTAAAAAGTGGCAAAAATCCATAAAATTCGTGAATAATCATTAAAAATCGTCATTAACTACATAAAAAAGTGGTAAAAATCCATAAAATTCCTTAAAAAGTCCATAAATGACGTCACTACCTCCATAAAATACCCTCAAAAATCATTAAAAATACTCATTTAGTACATTAAAAAGTGGTAAAAATCCATAAAATTCGTGAAAAATCATTAAAAATCGTCATTAACTACATTAAAAAGTGGTAAAAATCCATAAAATTCCTTAAAAAGTCCATAAATGACGTCACTACCTCCATAAAATACCCTCAAAAATCATTAAAAATACTCAATTAGTACATTAAAAAGTAGTAAAAATCCATAAAATTCGTGAAAAATCATTAAAAATCGTCATTAACTACATTGAAAATTGGTAAAAATCCTTAAAATTCATGAAAAATCATTAAAAATCGTCATTAACTACATTAAAAAGTGGCAAAAATCCATAAAATTCGTGAAAAATCATTAAAAATCGTCATTAACTACATTAAAAAGTGGTAAAAATACATAAAATTCGTGAAAAATCGTTAAAAATCGTCATTAACTACATTAAAAAGTGGCAAAAATCCATAAAATTCAAGAAAAATCATTAAAAATACTCAATTAGTACATTAAAAAGTGGTAAAAATCCATAAAATTCGTGAAAAATCATTAAAAATCGTCATTAACTACATAAAAAAGTGGTAAAAATCCATAAAATTCGTGAAAAATCATTAAAGATCGTCATTAATTACATTAAAAAGTGGTAAAAATCCATAAAATTCCTTAAAAAGTCCATAAATGACGTCACTACTTCCATAAAATACCCTCAAAAATCATTAAAAATACTCAATTAGTACATTAAAAAGTGGTAAAAATCCATAAAATTCGTGAAAAATCATTAAAAATCATCATTAACTACATTAAAAAGTGGTAAAAATCCATAAAATTCGTGAAAAATCGTTAAAAATCATTAAAAATCGTCATTAACTACAATAAAAAGTGGTAAAAATCAATAAAATTCGTGAAAAATCATTAAAAATCGTCATTAATTACATTAAAATGTGGTAAAAATCCATAAAATTCCTTAAAAAGTCCATAAATGACGTCACTACCTCCATAAAATACCCTCAAAAATCATTAAAAATACTCATTTACTACATTAAAAAGTGGCAAAAATCCATAAAATTCAAGAAAAATCATTAAAAATCGTCATTAACTACATTGAAAATTGGTAAAAATCCATAAAATTCGTGAAAAATCATTAAAAATCGTCATTAACTACATTAAAAAGTGGTAAAAATCCATAAAATTCAAGAAAAATCATTAAAAATCGTCATTAATTACATTAAAAAGTGGTAAAAATCCATAAAATTCCTTAAAAAGTCCATAAATGATGTCACTACCTCCATAAAATACCCTCAAAAATCATTAAAAAAACTCAATTAGTACATCAAAAATTGGTAAAAATCCATAAAACTCGTGAAAAATCATTAAAAATCGTCATTAACTACATTAAACAGTGGTAAAAATCCATAAAATTAATGAAAAATCATTAAAAATCGTCATGAACTACATTAAAAAGTGGTAAAAATCCATAAAATTCGTGAAAAATCATTAAAAATCGTCATTAACTACATTAAAAAGTGGTAAAAATCCATAAAATTCAAGAAAAATCATTAAAAATCGTAATTTACTACATTGAAAATTGGTAAAAATCCATAAAATTCGTGAAAAATCATTAAAAATCGTCATTAACTACATTAAAAAGTGGTAAAAATCCATAAAATTCGTGAAAAATCATTAAAAATCGTCATGAACTACATTAAAAAGTGGTAAAAATCCATAAAATTCGTGAAAAATCATTAAAAATCGTCATTAACTACATTAAAAAGTGGTAAAAATCCATAAAATTCAAGAAAAATCATTAAAAATCGTAATTTACTACATTGAAAATTGGTAAAAATCCATAAAATTCGTGAAAAAGTCCATAAATGACGTCACTACCTCCATAAAATACCCTCAAAAATCATTAAAAATACTCATTTACTACATTAAAAAGTGGCAAAAATCCATAAAATTCAAGAAAAATCATTAAAAATCGTCATTAACTACATTGAAAATTGGTAAAAATCCATAAAATTCGTGAAAAATCATTAAAAATCGTCATTAACTACATTAAAAAGTGGTAAAAATCCATAAAATTCAAGAAAAATCATTAAAAATCGTCATTAATTACATTAAAAAGTGGTAAAAAATCCATAAAATTCCTTAAAAAGTCCATAAATGATGTCACTACCTCCATAAAATACCCTCAAAAATCATTAAAAAAACTCAATTAGTACATCAAAAATTGGTAAAAATCCATAAAACTCGTGAAAAATCATTAAAAATCGTCATTAACTACATTAAACAGTGGTAAAAATCCATAAAATTAATGAAAAATCATTAAAAATCGTCATGAACTACATTAAAAAGTGGTAAAAATCCATAAAATTCGTGAAAAATCATTAAAAATCGTCATTAACTACATTAAAAAGTGGTAAAAATCCATAAAATTCAAGAAAAATCATTAAAAATCGTAATTTACTACATTGAAAATTGGTAAAAATCCATAAAATTCGTGAAAAAGTCCATAAATGACGTCACTACCTCCATAAAATACCCTCAAAAATCATTAAAAATACTCATTTACTACATTAAAAAGTGGCAAAAATCCATAAAATTCAAGAAAAATCATTAAAAAATCGTCATTAACTACATTGAAAATTGGTAAAAATCCATAAAATTCGTGAAAAATCATTAAAAATCGTCATTAACTACATTAAAAAGTGGTAAAAATCCATAAAATTCAAGAAAAATCATTAAAAATCGTCATTAATTACATTAAAAAGTGGTAAAAATCCATAAAATTCCTTAAAAAGTCCATAAATGATGTCACTACCTCCATAAAATACCCTCAAAAATCATTAAAAAAACTCAATTAGTACATCAAAAATTGGTAAAAATCCATAAAACTCGTGAAAAATCATTAAAAATCGTCATTAACTACATTAAACAGTGGTAAAAATCCATAAAATTCGTGAAAAATCATTAAAAATCGTCATTAACTACATTAAAAAGTGGTAAAAATCA
>NC_083597.1:56336343-56369530 GCF_020882245.1 Rhopalosiphum padi
AATATTCGAATTTTTAAGATGGAAGGATACTCGCGATTGATTTAATAACGTTGTAGTGTGCAAGAGGGACCGTCGGACTTTCTTTCTATATCAAAAAAATCAGATAAATCCAAATTTTAACCACCTAAGTACTGTAAAAACTACTTTTTTGAAAAAAACTGTTTTGCAAGTTTTCGAGGTGAAGGATTTATTTTTCAACTCTGAATCTTTACGAGAATCGTAAGACGGGTTGCTGAAACAGTTATCGCACAAGAAAATACGAAATAATCAAGATTTTAAATTTACATTAAGGCCGGCCACAGCACCTGTTCGATTTTTTCCGTTTTTTACCAAAAATACTAAATATTCGAATTTTTAAGATGGAAGGATACTCGCGATTGATTTAATAACGTTGTAGTGTACAAGAGGGACCGTCGGACTTTCTTTCTATATCAATAAAATCTGGAGAATCGAAATTTTAATCACACAAGTACAGTAAAAACTACTTTTTTGAAAAAAACTATCTTGCAAGTTTTCGAGGTGAAGGATTTATTTTTCAACTCTGAATCTTTAGGAGAATCGTAAGACGGGTTGCTGAAACAGTTATCGCGCAAGAAAATACGAAATAATCAAGATCTTGAATTTACATTACGGCCGGCCACAGCACCTGTTCGATTTTTGCCGTTTTTTACCAAAAATACTAAATATTCGAATTTTTAAGATGGAAGGGTACTCGCGATTGATTTAATAACGTTGTAGTGTGCAACAGGGACCGTCGGACTTTCTTTCTATATCAAAAAAATCAGATAAATCCAAATTTTAACCACCTAAGTACTGTAAAAACTACTTTTTTGAAAAAAACTGTTTTGCAAGTTTTCGAGGTGAAGGATTTATTTTTCAACTCTGAATCTTTCCGAGAATCGTAAGAAGGGTTGCTGAAACAGTTACCAAGCAAGAAAACACCAAATAGTCAAGATTTTTAATTTACATTACGGCCGGCCACGGCACCTGTTCGATTTTTGCCGTTTTTTACCAAAAATACTAAATATTCGAATTTTTAAAATGGAAGGGTACTCGCGATTGATTTAAAAACGTTGTAGTGTGCAAGAAAGACCGTCGGACTTTCTTTCTATATCAATAAAATCTGGAATATCGAAATTTTAATCACACAAGTACAGTGAAAACTACTTTTTTGAAAAAAACTGTTTTGCAAGTTTTCGCTGTGAAGGATTTATTTTTCAACTCTGAAACTTTACACGAATCGTAAGACGGGTTGCTGAAACAGTTATCGCGCAAGAAAATACGAAATAATCAAGATTTTGAATTTACATTACGGCCGGCCACAGCACCTGTTCGATTTTTGCCGTTTTTTACCAAAAATACTAAATATTCGAATTTTTAAGATGGAAGGGTACTCGCGATTGATTTAATAACGTTGTAGTGTGCAAGAGGGACCGGTGGACTTTCTTTCTATATCAAAAAAATCAGATAAATCCAAATTTTAACCACCTAAGTACTGTAAAAACTACTTTTTTGAAAAAAACTGTTTTGCAAGTTTTCGAGGTGGAGGATTTATTTTTCAACTCTGAATCTTTAGGAGAATCGTAAGACGGGTTGCTGAAACAGTTATCGCGCAAGAAAATACGAAATAATCAAGATTTTTAATTTACATTACGGCCGGCCTTGGCACCTGTTCGATTTTTGCAGTTTTTTACCAAAAATACTAAATATTCGAATTTTTAAGATGGAAGGGTACTCGCGATTGATTTAAAAACGTTGTAGTGTGCAAGAAAGACCGTCGGACTTTCTTTCTATATCAATAAAATCTGGAATATCGAAATTTTAATCACACAAGTACAGTAAAAACTACTTTTTTGAAAAAAACTGTTTTGCAAGTTTTCGCTGTGAAGGATTTATTTTTCAACTCTGAAACTTTACACGAATAGTAAGACGGGTTGACGAAACAGTTATCGCGCAAGAAAAAACGAAATAATCAAGATTTTTAATTTACATTACGGCTGGCCGCGGCACCTGTTCGATTTTTGTCGGTTTTTACCAAAAATACTAAATATTCGAATTTTCAAGATGGAAGTGTACTGCCGATTGATTTAAAAACGTTGTAGTGTGCAATAGGGATCGTCGGACTTTCTTTCTATATCAAAAAAATCAGATAAATCCAAATTTTAACCACCTAAGTACTGTAAAAACTACTGTTTTGAAAAAAACTGTTTTGCAAGTTTTCGAGGTGAAGGATTTAATTTACAACTCTGAAACTTTACACGAATCGTAAGACGGGTTGCTGAAACAGTTATCGCGCAAGAAAATACGAAATAATCAAGTATTTGAATTTACATTACGGCCGGCCACGGCACCTGTTCGATTTTTGCCGTTTTTTACCAAAAATACTAAATATTCGAATTTTTAAGATGGAAGGGTACTCGCGATTGATTTAATAACGTTGTAGTGTGCAAGAGGGACCGTCGGACTTTCTTTCTATATCAAAAAAATCAGATAAATCCAAATTTTAACCACCTAAGTACTGTAAAAACTACTTTTTTGAAAAAAACTGTTTTGCAAGTTTTCGAGGTGAAGGATTTATTTTTCAACTCTGAATCCTTACGAGAATCGTAAGACGGGTTGCTGAAACAGTTATCGCGCAAGAAAATACGAAATAATCAAGATTTTGAATTTACATTACGGCCGGCCACGGCACCTGTTCGATTTTTGCCGTTTTTTACCAAAAATACTAAATATTCGAATTTTTAAGATGGAAGGATACTCGCGATTGATTTAATAACGTTGTAGTGTGCAAGAGGGACCGTCGGACTTTCTTTCTATATCAAAAAAATCAGATAAATTCAAATTTTAACCACCTAAGTACTGTAAAAACTACTTTTTTGAAAAAAACTGTTTTGCAAGTTTTCGAGGTGAAGGATTTATTTTTCAACTCTGAATCTTTACGAGAATCTTAAGACGGGTTGCTGAAACAGTTATCGCGCAAGAAAATACGAAATAATCAAGATTTTTATTTTACATTACGGCCAGCCACGGCACCTGTTCGATTTTTGCCGTTTTTTACCAAAAATACTAAATATTCGAATTTTTAAGATGGAAGGGTACTCGCGATTGATTTAATAACGTTGTAGTGTGCAAAAGGGACCGTCGGACTTTCTTTCTATATCAAAAAAATCAGATAAATCCAAATTTTAACCACCTAAGTACTGTAAAAACTACTTTTTTGAAAAAAACTGTTTTGCAAGTTTTCGAGGTGAAGGATTTATTTTTCAACTCTGAATCTTTACGAGAATCTTAAGACGGGTTGCTGAAACAGTTATCGCGCAAGAAAATACGAAATAATCAAGATTTTTATTTTACATTACGGCCAGCCACGGCACCTGTTCGATTTTTGCCGTTTTTTACCAAAAATACTAAATATTCGAATTTTTAAGATGGAAGGGTACTCGCGATTGATTTAATAACGTTGTAGTGTGCAAAAGGGACCGTCGGACTTTCTTTCTATATCAAAAAAATCAGATAAATCCAAATTTTAACCACCTAAGTACTGTAAAAACTACTTTTTTGAAAAAAACTGTTTTGCAAGTTTTTGAGGTGAAGGATTTATTTTTCAACTCTGAATCTTTAGGAGAATCGTAAGACGGGTTGCTGAAACAGTTATCGCGCAAGAAAATAGGAAATAATCAAGATTTTGAATTTACATTACGGCCGGCCACGGCACCTGTTCGATTTTTGCCGTTTTTTACCAAAAATACTAAATATTCGAATTTTTAAGATGGAAGGGTACTCGCGATTGATTTAAAAACGTTGTACTGTGCAAGAGGGATCGTCGGACTTTCTTTCTATATCAAAAAAATCAGATAAATCCAAATTTTAACCACCTAAGTACTGTAAAAACTACTTTTTTGAAAAAAACTGTTTTGCAAGTTTTCGAGGTGAAGGATTTATTTTTCAACTCTGAATCCTTACGAGAATCGTAAGACGGGTTGCTGAAACAGTTATCGCGCAAGAAAATACGAAATAATCAAGTATTTGAATTTACATTACGGCCGGCCACGCACCTGTTCGATTTTTGCCGTTTTTTACCAAAAATACTAAATATTCGAATTTTTAAGATGGAAGGGTACTCGCGATTGATTTAATAACGTTGTAGTGTGCAAGAGGGACCGTCGGACTTTCTTTCTATATCAAAAAAATCAGATAAATCCAAATTTTAACCACCTAAGTACTGTAAAACCTACTTTTTTGAAAAAAACTGTTTTGCAAGTTTTCGAGGTGAAGGATTTATTTTTCAACTCTGAATCCCTACGAGAATCGTAAGACGGGTTGACAAAACAGTTATCGCGCAAGAAAATACGAAATAATCAAGATTTTGAATTTACATTACGGCCGGCCACGGCACCTGTTCGATTTTTGCCGTTTTTTACCAAAAATACTAAATATTCGAATTTTTAAGATGGAAGGTTACTCGCGATTGATTTAATAACGTTGTAGTGTGCAAGAGGGACCGTCGGACTTTCTTTCTATTTCAAAAAAATCAGATAAATCCAAATTTTAACTACCTAAGTACTGTAAAAACTACTTTATTGAAAAAAACTGTTTTGCAAGTTTTCGAGGTGAAGGATTTATTTTTCAACTCTGAATCCTTACGAGAATCGTAAGACGGGTTGCTGAAACAGTTATCGCGCAAGAAAATACGAAATAATCAAGTATTTGAATTTACATTACGGCCGGCCACGGCACCTGTTCGATTTTTGCCGTTTTTTACCAAAAATACTAAATATTCGAATTTTTAAGATGGAAGGGTACTCGCGATTGATTTAATAACGTTGTAGTGTGCAAGAGGGACCGTCGGACTTTCTTTCTATATCAAAAAAATCAGATAAATCCAAATTTTAACCACCTAAGTACTGTAAAACCTACTTTTTTGAAAAAAAACTGTTTTGCAAGTTTTCGAGGTGAAGGATTTATTTTTCAACTCTGAATCCTTACGAGAATCGTAAGACGGGTTGACAAAACAGTTATCGCGCAAGAAAATACGAAATAATCAAGATTTTGAATTTACATTACGGCCGGCCACGGCACCTGTTCGATTTTTGCCGTTTTTTACCAAAAATACTAAATATTCGAATTTTTAAGATGGAAGGTTACTCGCGATTGATTTAATAACGTTGTAGTGTGCAAGAGGGACCGTCGGACTTTCTTTCTATATCAAAAAAATCAGATAAATCCAAATTTTAACTACCTAAGTACTGTAAAAACTACTTTTTTGAAAAAAACTGTTTTGCAAGTTTTCGAGGTGAAGGATTTATTTTTCAACTCTGAATCTTTACGAGAATCGTAAGACGGGTTGCTGAAACAGTTATCGCACAAGAAAATACGAAATAATCAAGATTTTGAATTTACATTAAGGCCGGCCACAGCACCTGTTCGCTTTTTCCGTTTTTTACCAAAAATACTAAATATTCGAATTTTTAAGATGGAAGGATACTCGCGATTGATTTAATAACGTTGTAGTGTACAAGAGGGACCGTCGGACTTTCTTTCTATATCAATAAAATCTGGAGAATCGAAATTTTAATCACACAAGTACAGTAAAAACTACTTTTTTGAAAAAAACTATCTTGCAAGTTTTCGAGGTGAAGGATTTATTTTTCAACTCTGAATCTTTAGGAGAATCGTAAGACGGGTTGCTGAAACAGTTATCGCGCAAGAAAATACGAAATAATCAAGATCTTGAATTTACATTACGGCCGGCCACAGCACCTGTTCGATTTTTGCCGTTTTTTACCAAAAATACTAAATATTCGAATTTTTAAGATGGAAGGGTACTCGCGATTGATTTAATAACGTTGTAGTGTGCAAGAGGGACCGTCGGACTTTCTTTCTATATCAAAAAAATCAGATAAATCCAAATTTTAACCACCTAAGTACTGTAAAAACTACTTTTTTGAAAAAAACTGTTTTGCAAGTTTTCGAGGTGAAGGATTTATTTTTCAACTCTGAATCTTTCCGAGAATCGTAAGAAGGGTTGCCGAAACAGTTACCAAGCAAGAAAACACCAAATAGTCAAGATTTTTAATTTACATTACGGCCGGCCACGGCACCTGTTCGATTTTTGCCGTTTTTTACCAAAAATACTAAATATTCGAATTTTTAAAATGGAAGGGTACTCGCGATTGATTTAAAAACGTTGTAGTGTGCAAGAAAGACCGTCGGACTTTCTTTCTATATCAATAAAATCTGGAATATCGAAATTTTAATCACACAAGTACAGTAAAAACTACTTTTTTGAAAAAAACTGTTTTGCAAGTTTTCGCTGTGAAGGATTTATTTTTCAACTCTGAAACTTTACACGAATCGTAAGACGGGTTGCTGAAACAGTTATCGCGCAAGAAAATACGAAATAATCAAGATTTTGAATTTACATTACGGCCGGCCACAGCACCTGTTCGATTTTTGCCGTTTTTTACCAAAAATACTAAATATTCGAATTTTTAAGATGGAGGGTACTCGCGATTGATTTAATAACGTTGTAGTGTGCAAGAGGGACCGGTGGACTTTCTTTCTATATCAAAAAAATCAGATAAATCCAAATTTTAACCACCTAAGTACTGTAAAAACTACTTTTTTGAAAAAAACTGTTTTGCAAGTTTTCGAGGTGGAGGATTTATTTTTCAACTCTGAATCTTTAGGAGAATCGTAAGACGGGTTGCTGAAACAGTTATCGCGCAAGAAAATACGAAATAATCAAGATTTTGAATTTACATTACGGCCGGCCACAGCACCTGTTCGATTTTTGCCGTTTTTTACCAAAAATACTAAATATTCGAATTTTTAAGATGGAGGGTACTCGCGATTGATTTAATAACGTTGTAGTGTGCAAGAAAGACCGTCGGACTTTCTTTCTATATCAATAAAATCTGGAATATCGAAATTTTAATCACACAAGTACAGTAAAAACTACTTTTTTGAAAAAAACTGTTTTGCAAGTTTTCGCTGTGAAGGATTTATTTTTCAACTCTGAAACTTTACACGAATCGTAAGACGGGTTGCTGAAACAGTTATCGCGCAAGAAAATACGAAATAATCAAGTATTTGAATTTACATTACGGCCGGCCACGGCACCTGTTCGATTTTTGCCGTTTTTTACCAAAAATACTAAATATTCGAATTTTTAAGATGGAAGGGTACTCGCGATTGATTTAATAACGTTGTAGTGTGCAAGAGGGACCGTCGGACTTTCTTTCTATATCAAAAAAATCAGATAAATCCAAATTTTAACCACGTAAGTACTGTAAAAACTACTTTTTTGAAAAAAAACTGTTTTGCAAGTTTTCGAGGTGAAGGATTTATTTTTCAACTCTGAATCCTTACGAGAATCGTAAGACGGGTTGCTGAAACAGTTATCGCGCAAGAAAATACGAAATAATCAAGTATTTGAATTTACATTACGGCCGGCCACGGCACCTGTTCGATTTTTGCCGTTTTTTACCAAAAATACTAAATATTCGAATTTTTAAGATGGAAGGGTACTCGCGATTGATTTAATAACGTTGTAGTGTGCAAGAGGGACCGTCGGACTTTCTTACTATATCAAAAAAATCAGATAAATCCAAATTTTAACCACCTAAGTACTGTAAAACCTACTTTTTTGAAAAAAACTGTTTTGCAAGTTTTCGAGGTGAAGGATTTATTTTTCAACTCTGAATCCCTACGAGAATCGTAAGACGGGTTGACAAAACAGTTATCGCGCAAGAAAATACGAAATAATCAAGATTTTGAATTTACATTACGGCCGGCCACGGCACCTGTTCGATTTTTGCCGTTTTTTACCAAAAATACTAAATATTCGAATTTTTAAGATGGAAGGTTACTCGCGATTGATTTAATAACGTTGTAGTGTGCAAGAGGGACCGTCGGACTTTCTTTCTATATCAAAAAAATCAGATAAATCCAAATTTTAACTACCTAAGTACTGTAAAAACTACTTTATTGAAAAAAACTGTTTTGCATGTTTTCGAGGTGAAGGATTTATTTTTCAACTCTGAATCCTTACGAGAATCGTAAGACGGGTTGCTGAAACAGTTATCGCGCAAGAAAATACGAAATAATCAAGTATTTGAATTTACATTACGGCCGGCCACGGCACCTGTTCGATTTTTGCCGTTTTTTACCAAAAATACTAAATATTCGAATTTTTAAGATGGAAGGGTATTTGCGATTGATTTAATATCGTTGTAGTGTGCAAGAGGGACCGTCGGACTTTCTTTCTATATCAAAAAAATCAGATAAATCCAAATTTTAACCACCTAAGTACTGTAAAAACTACTTTTTTGAAAAAAACTGTTTTGCAAGTTTTCGAGGTGAAGGATTTATTTTTCAACTCTGAATCCTTACGAGAATCGTAAGACGGGTTGCTGAAACAGTTATCGCGCAAGAAAATACGAAATAATCAAGTATTTGAATTTACATTAGGGCCGGCCACGGCGCCTGTTCGATTTTTGCCGTTTTTTACCAAAAATACTAAATATTCGAATTTTTAAGATGGAAGGGTACTCGCGATTGATTTAATAACGTTGTAGTGTGCAAGAGGGACCGTCGGACTTTCTTTCTATATCAAAAAAATCAGATAAATCCAAATTTTAACCACCTAAGTACTGTAAAACCTACTTTTTTGAAAAAAACTGTTTTGCAAGTTTTCGAGGTGAAGGATTTATTTTTCAACTCTGAATCCTTACGAGAATCGTAAGACGGGTTGACAAAACAGTTATCGCGCAAGAAAATACGAAATAATCAAGATTTTGAATTTACATTACGGCCGGCCACGGCACCTGTTCGATTTTTGCCGTTTTTTACCAAAAATACTAAATATTCGAATTTTTAAGATGGAAGGTTACTCGCGATTGATTTAATAACGTTGTAGTGTGCAAGAGGGACCGTCGGACTTTCTTTCTATATCAAAAAAATCAGATAAATCCAAATTTTAACCACCTAAGTACTGTAAAAACTACTTTTTTGAAAAAAACTGTTTTGCAAGTTTTCGAGGTGAAGGATTTACTTTACAACTCTGAAACTTTACACGAATCGTAAGACGGGTTGCTGAAACAGTTATCGAGCAAGAAAATACGAAATAATCAAGATATTGAATTTACATTACGGCCGGCCACGGCACCTGTTCGATTTTTGCCTTTTTTTACCAAAAATACTAAATATTCGAATTTTTAAGATGGAAGGTTACTCGCGATTGATTTAAAAACGTTGTAGTGTGCAAGAGGGACTGTCGGACTTTCTTTCTATATCAAAAAAATCTGATAAATCCAAATTTTCACCCCCTAAGTACTGTAAAAACTACTTTTTTGAAAAAAACTGTTTTGCAAGTTTTCGAGGTGAAGGATTTACTTTTCAACTCTGAATCTTTACGAGAATCGTAAGACGGGTTGCTGAAACAGATATCGCGGCGGAAAATACGAAATAATCAAGTATTTGAATTTACATTACGGCCGGCCACGGCACCTGTTCGATTTTTGCCGTTTTTTACCAAAAATACTAAATATTCGAATTTTTAAGATGGAAGGGTATTTGCGATTGATTTAATATCGTTGTAGTGTGCAAGAGGGACCGTCGGACTTTCTTTCTATATCAAAAAAATCAGATAAATCCAAATTTTAACCACCTAAGTACTGTAAAACCTACTTTTTTGAAAAAAACTGTTTTGCAAGTTTTCGAGGTGAAGGATTTATTTTTCAACTCTGAATCCTTACGAGAATCGTAAGACGGGTTGACAAAACAGTTATCGCGCAAGAAAATACGAAATAATCAAGATTTTGAATTTACATTACGGCCGGCCACGGCACCTGTTCGATTTTTGCCGTTTTTTACCAAAAATACTAAATATTCGAATTTTTAAGATGGAAGGTTACTCGCGATTGATTTAATAACGTTGTAGTGTGCAAGAGGGACCGTCGGACTTTCTTTCTATATCAAAAAAATCAGATAAATCCAAATTTTAACCACCTAAGTACTGTAAAAACTACTTTTTTGAAAAAAACTGTTTTGCAAGTTTTCGAGGTGAAGGATTTATTTTTCAACTCTGAATCTTTAGGAGAATCGTAAGACGGGTTGCTGAAACAGTTATCGCGCAAGAAAATACGAAATAATCAAGATTTTGAATTTACATTAAGGCCGGCCACAGCACCCGTTCGATTTTTTCCGTTTTTTACCAAAAATACTAAATATTCGAATTTTTAAGATGGAAGGATACTCGCGATTGATTTAATAACGTTGTAGTGTGCAAGAGGGACCGTCGGACTTTCTTTCTATATCAAAAAAATCTGATAAATCCAAATTTTAACCACCTAAGTACTGTAAAAACAACTTTTTAGAAAAAAAACTGTTCTGCAAGTTTTCGAGGTGAAGGATTTATTTTTCAACTCTGAAACTTTACACGAATCGTAACACGGGTTGACGAAACAGTTATCGCACAAGAAAAAACGAAATAATCAAGATTTTTAATTTACATTACGGCCGGCCACGGCACCTGTTCGATTTTTGCCTTTTTTTACCAAAAATACTAAATATTCGAATTTTTAAGATGGAAGGTTACTCGCGATTGATTTAAAAACGTTGTAGTGTGCAAGAGGGACTGTCGGACTTTCTTTCTATATCAAAAAAATCTGATAAATCCAAATTTTCACCCCCTAAGTACTGTAAAAACTACTTTTTTGAAAAAAACTGTTTTGCAAGTTTTCGAGGTGAAGGATTTACTTTTCAACTCTGAATCTTTACGAGAATCGTAAGACGGGTTGCTGAAACAGATATCGCGCAAGAAAATACGAAATAATCAAGTATTTGAATTTACATTACGGCCGGCCACGGCACCTGTTCGATTTTTGCCGTTTTTTACCAAAAATACTAAATATTCGAATTTTTAAGATGGAAGGGTATTTGCGATTGATTTAATAACGTTGTAGTGTGCAAGAGGGACCGTCGGACTTTCTTTCTATATCAAAAAAATCAGATAAATCCAAATTTTAACCACCTAAGTACTGTAAAACCTACTTTTTTGAAAAAAACTGTTTTGCAAGTTTTCGAGGTGAAGGATTTATTTTTCAACTCTGAAACTTTACACGAATCGTAAGACGGGTTGCTGAAACAGTTATCGCGCAAGAAAATACGCAATAATCAAGATTTTGAATTTACATTAAGGCCGGCCACAGCACCTGTTCGATTTTTTCCGTTTTTTACCTAAAATACTAAATATTCGAATTTTTAAGATGGAAGGATACTCGCGATTGATTTAATAACGTTGTAGTGTGCAAGAGGGACCGTCGGACTTTCTTTCTATATCAAAAAAATCTGATAAATCCAAATTTTAACCACCTAAGTACTGTAAAAACAACTTTTTTGAAAAAAACTGTTTTGCAAGTTTTCGAGGTGAAGGATTTATTTTTCAACTCTGAATCTTTACGAGAATCGTAAGACGGGTTGACGAAACAGTTATCGCACAAGAAAAAACGAAATAATCAAGATTTTTAATTTACATTACGGCCGGCCACGGCACCTGTTCGATTTTTGCCTTTTTTTACCAAAAATACTAAATATTCGAATTTTCAAGATGGAAGGTTACTCGCGATTGATTTAAAAACGTTGTAGTGTGCAAGAGGGACTGTCGGACTTTCTTTCTATATCAAAAAAATCTGATAAATCCAAATTTTCACCCCCTAAGTACTGTAAAAACTACTTTTTTGAAAAAAACTGTTTTGCAAGTTTTCGAGGTGAAGGATTTACTTTTCAACTCTGAATCTTTACGAGAATCGTAAGACGGGTTGCTGAAACAGATATCGCGCAAGAAAATACGAAATAATCAAGTATTTGAATTTACATTACGGCCGGCCACGGCACCTGTTCGATTTTTGCCGTTTTTTACCAAAAATACTAAATATTCGAATTTTTAAGATGGAAGGGTATTTGCGATTGATTTAATAACGTTGTAGTGTGCAAGAGGGACCGTCGGACTTTCTTTCTATATCAAAAAAATCAGATAAATCCAAATTTTAACCACCTAAGTACTGTAAAACCTACTTTTTTGAAAAAAACTGTTTTGCAAGTTTTCGAGGTGAAGGATTTATTTTTCAACTCTGAAACTTTACACGAATCGTAAGACGGGTTGCTGAAACAGTTATCGCGCAAGAAAATACGCAATAATCAAGATTTTGAATTTACATTAAGGCCGGCCACAGCACCTGTTCGATTTTTTCCGTTTTTTACCTAAAATACTAAATATTCGAATTTTTAAGATGGAAGGATACTCGCGATTGATTTAATAACGTTGTAGTGTGCAAGAGGGACCGTCGGACTTTCTTTCTATATCAAAAAAATCTGATAAATCCAAATTTTAACCACCTAAGTACTGTAAAAACAACTTTTTTGAAAAAAACTGTTTTGCAAGTTTTCGAGGTGAAGGATTTATTTTTCAACTCTGAATCTTTACGAGAATCGTAAGACGGGTTGACGAAACAGTTATCGCACAAGAAAAAACGAAATAATCAAGATTTTTAATTTACATTACGGCCGGCCACGGCACCTGTTCGATTTTTGCCCTTTTTTTTACCAAAAATACTAAATATTCGAATTTTCAAGATGGAAGGTTACTCGCGATTGATTTAAAAACGTTGTAGTGTGCAAGAGGGACTGTCGGACTTTCTTTCTATATCAAAAAAATCAGATAAATCCAAATTTTAACCACCTAAGTACTGTAAAAACTACTTTTTTGAAAAAAACTGTTTTGCAAGTTTTCGAGGTGAAGGATTTATTTTTCAACTCTGAATCTTTACGAGAATCGTAAGACGGGTTGCTGAAACAGTTATCGCGCAAGAAAATACGAAATAATCAAGATTTTGAATTTACATTACGGCCGGCCACGGCACCTGTTCGATTTTTGCCGTTTTTTACCAAAAATACTAAATATTCGAATTTTTAAGATGGAAGGGTACTCGCGATTGATTTAATAACGTTGTAGTGTGCAAGAGGGACCGTCGGACTTTCTTTCTATATCAAAAAAATCTGATAAATCTAAATTTTAACCACCTAAGTACTGTAAAAAACAACTTTTTTGATATAAACTGTTTTGCAAGTTTTCGAGGTGAAGGATTTATTTTTCAACTCTGAATCTTTACGAGAATCGTAAGACGGGTTGCTGAAACAGTTATCGCGCAAGAAAATACGAAATAATCAAGATTTTGAATTTACATTACGGCCGGCCACGGCACCTGTTCGATTTTTGCCGTTTTTTACCAAAAATACTAAATATTCGAAATTTTAAGATGGAAGGGTACTCGCATTGATTTAATAACGTTGTAGTGTGCAAGAGGGGACCGTCGGACTTTCTTTCTATATCAAAAAAATCAGATAAATCCAAATTTTAACCACCTAAGTACTGTAAAACCTACTTTTTTGAAAAAAACTGTTTTGCAAGTTTTCGAGGTGAAGGATTTATTTTTCAACTCTGAATCCTTACGAGAATCGTAAGACGGGTTGACAAAACAGTTATCGCGCAAGAAAATACGAAATAATCAAGATTTTGAATTTACATTACGGCCGGCCACGGCACCTGTTCGATTTTTGCCTTTTTTTTACCAAAAATACTAAATATTCGAATTTTTAAGATGGAAGGTTACTCGCGATTGATTTAAAAACGTTTGTAGTGTGCAAGAGGGACTGTCGGACTTTCTTTCTATATCAAAAAAATCTGATAAATCCAAATTTTCACCCCCTAAGTACTGTAAAAACTACTTTTTTGAAAAAAACTGTTTTGCAAGTTTTCGAGGTGAAGGATTTACTTTTCAACTCTGAATCTTTACGAGAATCGTAAGACGGGTTGCTGAAACAGATATCGCGCAAGAAAATACGAAATAATCAAGTATTTGAATTTACATTACGGCCGGCCACGGCACCTGTTCGATTTTTGCCGTTTTTTTACCAAAAAATACTAAATATTCGAATTTTTAAGATGGAAGGGTATTTGCGATTGATTTAATAACGTTGTAGTGTGCAAGAGGGACCGTCGGACTTTCTTTCTATATCAAAAAAATCAGATAAATCCAAATTTTAACCACCTAAGTACTGTAAAACCTACTTTTTTGAAAAAAACTGTTTTGCAAGTTTTCGAGGTGAAGGATTTATTTTTCAACTCTGAAACTTTACACGAATCGTAAGACGGGTTGCTGAAACAGTTATCGCGCAAGAAAATACACAATAATCAAGATTTTGAATTTACATTAAGGCCGGCCACAGCACCTGTTCGATTTTTTTCCGTTTTTTACCTAAAATACTAAATATTCGAATTTTTAAGATGGAAGGATACTAGCGATTGATTTAATAACGTTGTAGTGTGCAAGAGGGACCGTCGGACTTTCTTTCTATATCAAAAAAATCTGATAAATCCAAATTTTAACCACCTAAGTACTGTAAAAACAACTTTTTTGAAAAAAACTGTTTTGCAAGTTTTCGAGGTGAAGGATTTATTTTTCAACTCTGAATCTTTACGAGAATCGTAAGACGGGTTGACGAAACAGTTATCGCACAAGAAAAAACGAAATAATCAAGATTTTTAATTTACATTACGGCCGGCCACGGCACCTGTTCGATTTTTGCCTTTTTTTACCAAAAATACTAAATATTCGAATTTTCAAGATGGAAGGTTACTCGCGATTGATTTAAAAACGTTGTAGTGTGCAAGAGGGACTGTCGGACTTTCTTTCTATATCAAAAAAATCAGATAAATCCAAATTTTAACCACCTAAGTACTGTAAAAACTACTTTTTTGAAAAAAACTGTTTTGCAAGTTTTCGAGGTGAAGGATTTATTTTTCAACTCTGAATCTTTACGAGAATCGTAAGACGGGTTGCTGAAACAGTTATCGCGCAAGAAAATACGAAATAATCAAGATTTTTATTTTACATTACGGCCGGCCACGGCACCTGTTCGATTTTTGCCGTTTTATAACAAAAATACTAAATATTCGAATTTTTAAGATGGAAGGGTACTCGCGATTGATTTAATAACGTTGTAGTGTGCAAGAGGGACCGTCGGACTTTCTTTCTATATCAAAAAAATCAGATAAATCCAAATTTTAACCACCTAAGTACTGTAAAACCTACTTTTTTGAAAAAAACTGTTTTGCAAGTTTTCGAGGTGAAGGATTTATTTTTCAACTCTGAAACTTTACACGAATCGTAAGACGGGTTGCTGAAACAGTTATCGCGCAAGAAAATACGCAATAATCAAGATTTTGAATTTACATTAAGGCCGGCCACAGCACCTGTTCGATTTTTTCCGTTTTTTACCTAAAATACTAAATATTCGAATTTTTAAGATGGAAGGATACTCGCGATTGATTTAATAACGTTGTAGTGTGCAAGAGGGACCGTCGGACTTTCTTTCTATATCAAAAAAATCTGATAAATCCAAATTTTAACCACCTAAGTACTGTAAAAACAACTTTTTTGAAAAAAACTGTTTTGCAAGTTTTCGAGGTGAAGGATTTATTTTTCAACTCTGAATCTTTACGAGAATCGTAAGACGGGTTGACGAAACAGTTATCGCACAAGAAAAAACGAAATAATCAAGATTTTTAATTTACATTACGGCCGGCCACGGCACCTGTTCGATTTTTGCCTTTTTTTACCAAAAATACTAAATATTCGAATTTTCAAGATGGAAGGTTACTCGCGATTGATTTAAAAACGTTGTAGTGTGCAAGAGGGACTGTCGGACTTTCTTTCTATATCAAAAAAATCAGATAAATCCAAATTTTAACCACCTAAGTACTGTAAAAACTACTTTTTTGAAAAAAACTGTTTTGCAAGTTTTCGAGGTGAAGGATTTATTTTTCAACTCTGAATCTTTACGAGAATCGTAAGACGGGTTGCTGAAACAGTTATCGCGCAAGAAAATACGAAATAATCAAGATTTTTATTTTACATTACGGCCGGCCACGGCACCTGTTCGATTTTTGCCGTTTTATAACAAAAATACTAAATATTCGAATTTTTAAGATGGAAGGGTATTTGCGATTGATTTAATAACGTTGTAGTGTGCAAGAGGGACCGTCGGACTTTCTTTCTATATCAAAAAAATCAGATAAATCCAAATTTTAACCACCTAAGTACTGTAAAACCTACTTTTTTGAAAAAAACTGTTTTGCAAGTTTTCGAGGTGAAGGATTTATTTTTCAACTCTGAAACTTTACACGAATCGTAAGACGGGTTGCTGAAACAGTTATCGCGCAAGAAAATACGCAATAATCAAGATTTTGAATTTACATTAAGGCCGGCCACAGCACCTGTTCGATTTTTTCCGTTTTTTACCTAAAATACTAAATATTCGAATTTTTAAGATGGAAGGATACTCGCGATTGATTTAATAACGTTGTAGTGTGCAAGAGGGACCGTCGGACTTTCTTTCTATATCAAAAAAATCTGATAAATCCAAATTTTAACCACCTAAGTACTGTAAAAACAACTTTTTTGAAAAAAACTGTTTTGCAAGTTTTCGAGGTGAAGGATTTATTTTTCAACTCTGAATCTTTACGAGAATCGTAAGACGGGTTGACGAAACAGTTATCGCACAAGAAAAAACGAAATAATCAAGATTTTTAATTTACATTACGGCCGGCCACGGCACCTGTTCGATTTTTGCCTTTTTTTACCAAAAATACTAAATATTCGAATTTTCAAGATGGAAGGTTACTCGCGATTGATTTAAAAACGTTGTAGTGTGCAAGAGGGACTGTCGGACTTTCTTTCTATATCAAAAAAATCAGATAAATCCAAATTTTAACCACCTAAGTACTGTAAAAACTACTTTTTTGAAAAAAACTGTTTTGCAAGTTTTCGAGGTGAAGGATTTATTTTTCAACTCTGAATCTTTACGAGAATCGTAAGACGGGTTGCTGAAACAGTTATCGCGCAAGAAAATACGAAATAATCAAGATTTTTATTTTACATTACGGCCGGCCACGGCACCTGTTCGATTTTTGCCGTTTTATAACAAAAATACTAAATATTCGAATTTTTAAGATGGAAGGATACTCGCGATTGATTTAATAACGTTGAAGTGTGCAAGAGGGACCGTCGGACTTTCTTTCTATATCAAAAAAATAGATAAATCCAAATTTTAACCACCTAAGTACTGTAAAAACTACTTTTTTGAAAAAAAACTGTTTTGCAAGTTTTCGAGGTGAAGGATTTATTTTTCAACCTCTGAATTTTTACGAGAATCGTAAGACGCGTTGCTGAAACAGTTATCGCGCAAGAAAATACGAAATAATCAAGATTTTGAATTTACATTAAGGCCGGCCACAGCACCCCGTTCGATTTTTTCCGTTTTTTACCAAAAATACTAAATATTCGAATTTTTAAGATGGAAGGATACTCGCGATTGATTTAATAACGTTGAAGTGTGCAAGAGGGACCGTCGGACTTTCTTTCTATATCAAAAAAATAGATAAATCCAAATTTTAACCACCTAAGTACTGTAAAAACTACTTTTTTGAAAAAAACTGTTTTGCAAGTTTTCGAGGTGAAGGATTTATTTTTCAACTCTGAATTTTTACGAGAATCGTAAGACGCGTTGCTGAAACAGTTATCGCGCAAGAAAATACGAAATAATCAAGATTTTGAATTTACATTAAGGCCGGCCACAGCACCCGTTCGATTTTTTCCGTTTTTTACCAAAAATACTAAATATTCGAATTTTTAAGATGGAAGGATACTCGCGATTGATTTAATAACGTTGTAGTGTGCAAGAGGGACCGTCGGACTTTCTTTCTATATCAAAAAAATCAGATAAATCCAAATTTTAACCACCTAAGTACTGTAAAACCTACTTTTTTGAAAAAAACTGTTTTGCAAGTTTTCGAGGTGAAGGATTTATTTTTCAACTCTGAAACTTTACACGAATCGTAAGACGGGTTGCTGAAACAGTTATCGCGCAAGAAAATACGCAATAATCAAGATTTTGAATTTACATTAAGGCCGGCCACAGCACCTGTTCGATTTTTTCCGTTTTTTACCTAAAATACTAAATATTCGAATTTTTAAGATGGAAGGATACTCGCGATTGATTTAATAACGTTGTAGTGTGCAAGAGGGACCGTCGGACTTTCTTTCTATATCAAAAAAATCTGATAAATCCAAATTTTAACCACCTAAGTACTGTAAAAACAACTTTTTTGAAAAAAACTGTTTTGCAAGTTTTCGAGGTGAAGGATTTATTTTTCAACTCTGAATCTTTACGAGAATCGTAAGACGGGTTGACGAAACAGTTATCGCACAAGAAAAAACGAAATAATCAAGATTTTTAATTTACATTACGGCCGGCCACGGCACCTGTTCGATTTTTGCCTTTTTTTACCAAAAAATACTAAATATTCGAATTTTTAAGATGGAAGGATACTCGCGATTGATTTAATAACGTTGTAGTGTGCAAGAGGGACCGTCGGACTTTCTTTCTATATCAAAAAAATCTGATAAATCCAAATTTTAACCACCTAAGTACTGTAAAAACAACTTTTTAGAAAAAAACTGTTCTGCAAGTTTTCGAGGTGAAGGATTTATTTTTCAACTCTGAATCTTTACGAGAATCGTAAGACGGGTTGCTGAAACAGTTATCGCGCAAGAAAATACGAAATAATCAAGATTTTGAATTTACATTACGGCCGGCCACGGCACCTGTTCGATTTTTGCCGTTTTTTACCAAAAATACTAAATATTCGAATTTTTAAGATGGAAGGGTACTCGCGATTGATTTAATAACGTTGTAGTGTGCAAGAGGGACCGTCGGACTTTCTTTCTATATCAAAAAAATCTGATAAATCTAAATTTTAACCACCTAAGTACTGTAAAAACAACTTTTTTGATATAAACTGTTTTGCAAGTTTTCGAGGTGAAGGATTTATTTTTCAACTCTGAATCTTTACGAGAATCGTAAGACGGGTTGCTGAAACAGTTATCGCGCAAGAAAATACGAAATAATCAAGATTTTTAATTTACATTACGGCCGGCCACGGCACCTGTTCGATTTTTGCCTTTTTTTACCAAAAATACTAAATATTCGAAATTTTAAGATGGAAGGGTACTCGCATTGATTTAATAACGTTGTAGTGTGCAAGAGGGACCATCGGACATTCTTTCTATATCAAAAAAATCAGATAAATCGAAATTTTAATCACACAAGTACAGTAAAAACTACTTTTTTGAAAAAAACTGTTTTGCAAGTTTTCGAGGTAAAGGATTTATTTTTCAACTCTGAATCTTTAGGAGAATCGTAAGACGGGTTGCTGAAACAGTTATCGCGCAAGAAAATACGAAATAATCAAGATTTTGAATTTACATTACGGCCGGCCATGGCACCTGTACGATTTTTGCCGTTGTTTACCAAAAATACTAAATATTCGAAATTTTATGATGGAAGGGTACTCGCATTGATTTAATAACGTTGTAGTGTGCAAAAGGGACCATCGGACATTCTTTCTATATCAAAAAAATCAGATAAATCGAAATTTTAATCACACAAGTACAGTAAAAACTACTTTTTTGAAAAAAAACTGTTTTGCAAGTTTTCGAGAAGAAGGATTTATTTTTCAACTCTGAATCTTTACGAGAATCGTAAGACGGGTTGCTGAAACAGTTATCGCGCAAGAAAATACGAAATAATCAAGATTTTGAATTTACATTACGGCCGGCCACGGCACCTGTTCGATTTTTGCCGTTTTTTTACCAAAAATACTAAATATTCGAATTTTTAAGATGGAAGGGTACTCGCGATTGATTTAATAACGTTGTAGTGTGCAAGAGGGACCGTCGGACTTTCTTTCTATATCAAAAAAATCTGATAAATCTAAATTTTAACCACCTAAGTACTGTAAAAACAACTTTTTTGATATAAACTGTTTTGCAAGTTTTCGAGGTGAAGGATTTATTTTTTCAACTCTGAATCTTTACGAGAATCGTAAGACGGGTTGCTGAAACAGTTATCGCGCAAGAAAATACGAAATAATCAAGATTTTTAATTTACATTACGGCCGGCCACGGCACCTGTTCGATTTTTGCCTTTTTTTACCAAAAATACTAAATATTCGAAATTTTAAGATGGAAGGGTACTCGCATTGATTTAATAACGTTGTAGTGTGCAAGAGGGACCATCGGACATTCTTTCTATATCAAAAAAATCAGATAAATCGAAATTTTAATCACACAAGTACAGTAAAAACTACTTTTTTGAAAAAAACTGTTTTGCAAGTTTTCGAGGTAAAGGATTTATTTTTCAACTCTGAATCTTTAGGAGAATCGTAAGACGGGTTGCTGAAACAGTTATCGCGCAAGAAAATACGAAATAATCAAGATTTTGAATTTACATTACGGCCGGCCATGGCACCTGTTCGATTTTTGCCGTTGTTTACCAAAAATACTAAATATTCGAAATTTTATGATGGAAGGGTACTCGCATTGATTTAATAACGTTGTAGTGTGCAAAAGGGACCATCGGACATTCTTTCTATATCAAAAAAATCAGATAAATCGAAATTTTAATCACACAAGTACAGTAAAAACTACTTTTTTGAAAAAAACTGTTTTGCAAGTTTTCGAGAAGAAGGATTTATTTTTCAACTCTGAATCTTTACGAGAATCGTAAGACGGGTTGCTGAAACAGTTATCGCGCAAGAAAATACGAAATAATCAAGATTTTTAATTTACATTACGGCCGGCCACGGCACCTGTTCGATTTTTGCCTTTTTTTACCAAAAATATTAAATATTCGAAATTTTAAGATGGATGGGTACTCGCATTGATTTAATAACGTTGTAGTGTGCAAGAGGGACCGTCGGACATTCTTTCTATATCAAAAAAATCAGATAAATCGAAATTTTAATCACACAAGTACAGTAAAAACTACTTTTTTGAAAAAAACTGTTTTGCAAGTTTTCGAGGTGAAGGATTTATTTTTCAACTCTGAATCTTTACGAGAATCGTAAGACGGGTTGCTGAAACAGTTATCGCGCAAGAAAATACGAAATAATCAAGATTTTGAATTTACATTACGGCCGGCCACGGCACCTGTTCGATTTTTGCCGTTTTTTACCAAAAATACTAAATATTCGAATTTTTAAGATGGAAGGGTACTCGCGATTGATTTAATAACGTTGTAGTGTGCAAGAGGGGACCGTCGGACTTTCTTTCTATATCAAAAAAATCTGATAAATCTAAATTTTAACCACCTAAGTACTGTAAAAACAACTTTTTTGATATAAACTGTTTTGCAAGTTTTCGAGGTGAAGGATTTATTTTTCAACTCTGAATCTTTACGAGAATCGTAAGACGGGTTGCTGAAACAGTTATCGCGCAAGAAAATACGAAATAATCAAGATTTTGAATTTACATTACGGCCGGCCATGGCACCTGTTCGATTTTTGCCGTTTTTTTACCAAAAATACTAAATATTCGAAATTTTAAGATGGAAGGGTACTCGCATTGATTTAATAACGTTGTAGTGTGCAAGAGGGACCATCGGACATTCTTTCTATATCAAAAAAAATCAGATAAATCGAAATTTTAATCACACAAGTACAGTAAAAACTACTTTTTTGAAAAAAACTGTTTTGCAAGTTTTCGAGGTAAAGGATTTATTTTTCAACTCTGAATCTTTAGGAGAATCGTAAGACGGGTTGCTGAAACAGTTATCGCGCAAGAAAATACGAAATAATCAAGATTTTGAAATTACATTGCGGCCGGCCACGGCACCTGTTCGATTTTTGCCGTTTTTTACCAAAAATACTAAATATTCGAATTTTTAAGATGGAAGGGTACTCGCGATTGATTTAATAACGTTGTAGTGTGCAAGAGGGACCGTCGGACTTTCTTTCTGTATCAAAAAAATCTGATAAATCCAAATTTTAAACACACAAGTACAGTAATAACTACTTTTTTGAAAAAAACTGTTTTGCAAGTTTTCGAGGTGAAGGATTTATTTTTCAACTCTGAATCTTTAGGAGAATCGTAAGACGGGTTGCTGAAACAGTTATCGCGCAAGAAAATACGAAATAATCAAGATTTTGAATTTACATTACGGCCGGCCATGGCACCTGTTCGATTTTTGCCTTTTTTTACCAAAAATACTAAATATTCGAAATTTTAAGATGGATGGGTACTCGCATTGATTTAATAACGTTGTAGTGTGCAAGAGGAACCATCGGACATTCTTTCTATATCAAAAAAAATCAGATAAATCGAAATTTTAATCACACAAGTACAGTAAAAACTACTTTTTTGAAAAAAACTGTTTTGCAAGTTTTCGAGGTAAAGGATTTATTTTTCAACTCTGAATCTTTAGGAGAATCGTAAGACGGGTTGCTGAAACAGTTATCGCGCAAGAAAATACGAAATAATCAAGATTTTGAAATTACATTGCGGCCGGCCACGGCACCTGTTCGATTTTTGCCGTTTTTTACCAAAAATACTAAATATTCGAATTTTTAAGATGGAAGGGTACTCGCGATTGATTTAATAACGTTGTAGTGTGCAAGAGGGACCGTCGGACTTTCTTTCTGTATCAAAAAAATCTGATAAATCCAAATTTTAACCACCTAAGTACTGTAAAAACAACTTTTTTGAAAAAAAACTGTTTTGCAAGTTTTCGAGGTGAAGGATTTATTTTTCAACTCTGAATCTTTACGAGAATCGTAAGACGGGTTGCTGAAACAGTTATCGCACAAGAAAATACGAAATAATCAAGATTTTTAATTTACATTACGGCCGGCCACGGCACCTGTTCGATTTTTGCCTTTTTTTACCAAAAATACTAAATATTCGAATTTTTAAGATGGAAGGTTACTCGCGATTGATTTACAAAACGTTGTAGTGTGCAAGAGGGATTGTCGGACTTTCTTTCTATATCAAAAAAGTCTGATAAATCCAAATTTTAACCACCTAAGTACTGTAAAAACAACTTTTTTGAAAAAAACTGTTTTGCAAGTTTTCGAGGTGAAGGATTTATTTTTCAACTCTGAATCTTTACGAGAATCGTAAGACGGGTTGCTGAAACAGTTATCGCACAAGAAAATACGAAATAATCAAGATTTTTAATTTACATTACGGCCGGCCACGGCACCTGTTCGAATTTTTGCCTTTTTTTTACCAAAAATACTAAATATTCGAATTTTTAAGATGGAAGGTTACTCGCGATTGATTTAAAAACGTTGTAGTGTGCAAGAGGGATTGTCGGACTTTCTTTCTATATCAAAAAAAATCTGATAAATCCAAATTTTAACCACCTAAGTACTGTAAAAACAACTTTTTTGAAAAAAACTGTTTTGCAAGTTTTCGAGGTGAAGGATTTATTTTTCAACTCTGAATCTTTAGGAGAATCGTAAGACGGGTTGCTGAAACAGTTATCGCGCAAGAAAATACGAAATAATCAAGATTTTGAATTTACACTGCGGCCGGCCACGGCACCTTTTCGATTTTTGCCGTTTTTTACCAAAAATACTAAATATTCGAATTTTTAAGATGGAAGGGTACTCGCGATTGATTTAATAACGTTGTAGTGTGCAAGAGGGACCGTCGGACTTTCTTTCTATATCAAAAAAATCTGATATATCCAAATTTTAACCACCTAAGTACTGTAAAAACAACTTTTTTGAAAAAAAATTTTTGAAAGTTTTCGAGGTGAAGGATTTATTTTTCAACTCTGAATCTTTACGAGAATCGTAAGACGGGTTGCTGAAACAGTTATCGCGCAAGAAAATACGAAATAATCAAGATTTTGAAATTACATTGCGGCCGGCCACGGCACCTGTTCGATTTTTGCCGTTTTTTTACCAAAAATACTAAATATTCGAAATTTTAAGATGGAAGGGTACTCGCATTGATTTAATAACGTTGTAGTGTGCAAAAGGGACCATCGGACATTCTTTCTATATCAAAAAAATCAGATAAATCCAAATTTGAACCACCTAAGTACTGTAAAAACTACTTTTTTGAGAAAAACTGTTTTGCAAGTTTTCGAGGTGAAGGATTTATTTTTCAACTCTGAAACTTTACGAGAATCGTAAGACGGGTTGCTGAAATAGTTATCGCGCAAGAAAATACGAAATAATCAAGATTTTGAATTTACATTACGGCCGGCCACGGCACCTGTTCGATTTTTGCCTTTTTTTACCAAAAATACTAAATATTCGAATTTTTCAGATAGAAGGTTACTCGCGATGGATTTAAAAACGTTGTAGTGTGCAAGAGGGACTGTCGGACTTTCTTTCTATATCAAAAAGATCTGATAAATCCAAATTTTGACCACCTAAGTACTGTAAAAACTACTTTTTTGAAAAAAACTGTTTTGCAAGTTTTCGAGGTGAAGGATTTATTTTTCAACTCCTGAATCTTTACGAGAATCGTAAGACGGGTAGCTGAAACAGTTATCGCGCAAGAAACTACGAAATAATCAAGATTTTGAATTTACATTACGGCCGGCCACGGCACCTGTTCGATTTTTGCCGTTTTTTTACCAAAAATACTAAATATTCGAATTTTTAAGATGGAAGGGTACTCGCGATTGATTTAATTACGTTGTAGTGTGCAAGAGGGACCGTCGGACTTTCTTTCTATATCAAAAAAATCTGATAAATCCAAATTTTAAACACACAAGTACTGTAAAAACTACTTTTTTGAATAAAACTGTTTTGCAAGTTTTCGAGGTGAAGGATTTATTTTTCAACTCTGAAACTTTACGAGAATCGTAAGACGGGTTGCTGAAACAGTTATCGCGCAAGAAAATACGAAATAATCAAGATTTTGAATTTACATTACGGCCGGCCACGGCACCTGTTCGATTTTTGCCTTTTTTTACCAAAAATACTAAATATTCGAATTTTTAAGATGGAAGGGTACTCGCGATTGATTTAATAACGTTGTAGTGTGCAGGAGGGTCCGTCGGACTTTCTTTCTATATCAAAAAAAATCTGATAAATCCAAATTTTGACCACCTAAGTACTGTAAAAACTACTTTTTTGAAAAAAACTGTTTTGCAAGTTTTCGAGGTGAAGGATTTATTTTTCAACTCTGAATTTTTACGAGAATCGTAAGACGCGTTGCTGAAACAATTATCGCGCAAGAAAATACGAAATAATCAAGATTTTGAATTTACATTACGGCCGGCCTCGGCACCCTGTTCGATTTTTGCCTTTTTTTACCAAAAATACTAAATATTTGAATTTTTAAGATGGAAGGTTACTCGCGATGGATTTAAAAACGTTGTAGTGTGCAAGAGGGGACTGTCGGACTTTCTTTCTATATCAAAAAAATCTGATAAATCCAAATTTTCACCACCTAAGTACTGTAAAAACTACTTTTTTGAAAAAAACTGTTTTGCAAGTTTTCGAGGTGAAGGATTTATTTTTCAACTCCTGAATCTTTACGAGAATCGTAAGACGGGTTGCTGAAACAGTTATCGCGCAAGAAAATACGAAATAATCAAGATTTTGAATTTACATTACGGCCGGCCACGGCACCTGTTCGATTTTTGCCGTTTTTTACCAAAAATACTAAATATTCGAATTTTTAAGATGGAAGGGTACTCGCGATTGATTTAATAACGTTGTAGTGTGCAAGAGGGACCGTCGGACTTTCTTTCTATATCAAAAAAAATCTGATAAATCCAAATTTTAAACACACAAGTACTGTAAAAACTACTTTTTTGAATAAAACTGTTTTGCAAGTTTTCGAGGTGAAGGATTTATTTTTCAACTCTGAAACTTTACGAGAATCGTAAGACGGGTTGCTGAAACAGTTATCGCGCAAGAAAATACGAAATAATCAAGATTTTGAATTTACATTACGGCCGGCCACGGCACCTGTTCGATTTTTGCCTTTTTTTACCAAAAATACTAAATATTCGAATTTTTAAGATGGAAGGTTACTCGCGATGGATTTAAAACGTTGTAGTGTGCAAGAGGGACTGTCGGACATTCTTTCTATATCAAAAAAATCTGATAAATCCAAATTTTGACCACCTAAGTACTGTACAAACTACTTTTTTGAAAAAAACTGTTTTGCAAGTTTTCGAGGTGAAGGATTTATTTTTCAACTCCTGAATCTTTACGAGAATCGTAAGACGGGTAGCTGAAACAGTTATCGCGCAAGAAACTACGAAATAATCAAGATTTTGAATTTACATTACGGCCGGCCACGGCACCTGTTCGATTTTTGCCTTTTTTTACCAAAAAATACTAAATATTTGAATTTTTAAGATGGAAGGTTACTCGCGATGGATTTAAAAACGTTGTAGTGTGCAAGAGGGACTGTCGGACTTTCTTTCTATATCAAAAAAATCTGATAAATCCAAATTTTCACCACCTAAGTACTGTAAAAACTACTTTTTTTGAATAAAACTGTTTTGCAAGTTTTCGAGGTGAAGCATTTATTTTTCAACTCTGAAACTTTACGAGAATCGTAAGACGGGTTGCTGAAACAGTTATCGCGCAAGAAAATACGAAATAATCAAGATTTTGAATTTACATTACAGCCGGCCACGGCACCTGTTCGATTTTTGCCTTTTTTTACCAAAAATACTAAATATTCGAATTTTTAAGATGGAAGGTTACTCGCGATGGATTTAAAAACGTTGTAGTGTGCAAGAGGGACTGTCGGACTTTCTTTCTATATCAAAAAAATCTGATAAATCCAAATTTTGACCACCTAAGTACTGTAAAAACTACTTTTTTGAAAAAAACTGTTTTGCAAGTTTTCGAGGTGAAGGATTTATTTTTCAACTCCTGAATCTTTACGAGAATCGTAAGACGGGTAGCTGAAACAGTTATCGCGCAAGAAACTACGAAATAATCAAGATTTTGAATTTACATTACAGCCGGCCACGGCACCTGTTCGATTTTTGCCTTTTTTTTACCAAAAATACTAAATATTCGAATTTTTAAGATGGAAGGTTACTCGCGATTGATTTAATAACGTTGTAGTGTGCAAGAGGGACCGTCGGACTTTCTTTCTATATCAAAAAAATCTGATATATCCAAATTTTAACCACCTAAGTACTGTAAAAACTACTTTTTTGAATAAAACTGTTTTGCAAGTTTTCGAGGTGAAGGATTTATTTTTCAACTCTGAAACTTTACGAGAATCGTAAGACGGGTTGCTGAAACAGTTATCGCGCAAGAAAATACGAAATAATCAAGATTTTGAATTTACATTACGGCCGGCCACGGCACCTGTTCGATTTTTGCCTTTTTTTACCAAAAATACTAAATATTCGAATTTTTAAGATGGAAGGTTACTCGCGATGGATTTAAAAACGTTGTAGTGTGCAAGAGGGACTGTCGGACTTTCTTTCTATATCAAAAAAATCTGATAAATCCAAATTTTGACCACCTAAGTACTGTAAAAACTACTTTTTTGAAAAAAACTGTTTTGCAAGTTTTCGAGGTGAAGGATTTATTTTTCAACTCCTGAATCTTTACGAGAATCGTAAGACGGGTAGCTGAAACAGTTATCGCGCAAGAAACTACGAAATAATCAAGATTTTGAATTTACATTACAGCCGGCCACGGCACCTGTTCGATTTTTGCCTTTTTTTACCAAAAATACTAAATATTCGAATTTTTAAGATGGAATGTTACTCGCGATTGATTTAATAACGTTGTAGTGTGCAAGAGGGACCGTCGGACTTTCTTTCTATATCAAAAAAATCTGATATATCCAAATTTTAAACACACAAGTACTGTAAAAAACTACTTTTTTGAATAAAACTGTTTTGCAAGTTTTCGAGGTGAAGGATTTATTTTTCAACTCTGAAACTTTACGAGAATCGTAAGACGGGTTGCTGAAACAGTTATCGCGCAAGAAAATACGAAATAATCAAGATTTTGAATTTACATTACGGCCGGCCACGGCACCTGTTCGATTTTTGCCTTTTTTTACCAAAAATACTAAATATTCGAATTTTTAAGATGGAAGGTTACTCGCGATGGATTTAAAACGTTGTAGTGTGCAAGAGGGACTGTCGGACTTTCTTTCTATATCAAAAAAATCTGATAAATCCAAATTTTGACCACCTAAGTACTGTAAAAACTACTTTTTTGAAAAAAACTGTTTTGCAAGTTTTCGAGGTGAAGGATTTATTTTTCAACTCCTGAATCTTTACGAGAATCGTAAGACGGGTAGCCTGAAACAGTTATCGCGCAAGAAACTACGAAATAATCAAGATTTTTAATTTACATTACGGTCGGCCACGGCACCTGTTCGATTTTTGCCTTTTTTTACCAAGAATACTAAATATTCGAATTTTTTAAGATGGAAGGTTACTCGCGATTGATTTAAAAACGTTGTAGTGTGCAAGAGGGACTGTCGGACTTTCTTTCTATATCAATAAAATCTGATAAATCCAAATTTTAATCACACAAGTACAGTAATAACTACTGTTTTGAAAAAAAACTGTTTTGCAAGTTTTCGAGGTGAAGGATTTATTTTTCAACTCTGAATTTTTACGAGAATCGTAAGACGCGTTGCTGAAACAATTATCGCACAAGAAAATACGAAATAATCAAGATTTTGAATTTACATTACGGCCGGCCACGGCACCTGTTCGATTTTTTGCCTTTTTTTACCAAAAATACTAAATATTTGAATTTTTAAGATGGAAGGTTACTCGCGATGGATTTAAAAACGTTGTAGTGTGCAAGAGGGACTGTCGGACTTTCTTTCTATATCAAAAAAATCTGATAAATCCAAATTTTCACCACCTAAGTACTGTAAAAACTACTTTTTTGAATAAAACTGTTTTGCAAGTTTTCGAGGTGAAGCATTTATTTTTCAACTCTGAAACTTTACGAGAATCGTAAGACGGGTTGCTGAAACAGTTATCGCGCAAGAAAATACGAAATAATCAAGATTTTGAATTTACATTACAGCCGGCCACGGCACCTGTTCGATTTTTGCCTTTTTTTACCAAAAATACTAAATATTCGAATTTTTAAGATGGAAGGTTACTCGCGATGGATTTAAAAACGTTGTAGTGTGCAAGAGGGACTGTCGGACTTTCTTTCTATATCAAAAAAATCTGATAAATCCAAATTTTGACCACCTAAGTACTGTAAAAACTACTTTTTTGAAAAAAACTGTTTTGCAAGTTTTCGAGGTGAAGGATTTATTTTTCAACTCCTGAATCTTTACGAGAATCGTAAGACGGGTAGCTGAAACAGTTATCGCGCAAGAAACTACGAAATAATCAAGATTTTGAATTTACATTACAGCCGGCCACGGCACCTGTTCGATTTTTGCCTTTTTTTACCAAAAATACTAAATATTCGAATTTTTAAGATGGAAGGTTACTCGCGATTGATTTAATAACGTTGTAGTGTGCAAGAGGGACCGTCGGACTTTCTTTCTATATCAAAAAAATCTGATATATCCAAATTTTAACCACCTAAGTACTGTAAAAACTACTTTTTTGAATAAAACTGTTTTGCAAGTTTTCGAGGTGAAGGATTTATTTTTCAACTCTGAAACTTTACGAGAATCGTAAGACGGGTTGCTGAAACAGTTATCGCGCAAGAAAATACGAAATAATCAAGATTTTGAATTTACATTACGGCCGGCCACGGCACCTGTTCGATTTTTGCCTTTTTTTACCAAAAATACTAAATATTCGAATTTTTAAGATGGAAGGTTACTCGCGATGGATTTAAAAACGTTGTAGTGTGCAAGAGGGACTGTCGGACTTTCTTTCTATATCAAAAAAATCTGATAAATCCAAATTTTCACCACCTAAGTACTGTAAAAACTACTTTTTTGAATAAAACTGTTTTGCAAGTTTTCGAGGTGAAGCATTTATTTTTCAACTCTGAAACTTTACGAGAATCGTAAGACGGGTTGCTGAAACAGTTATCGCGCAAGAAAATACGAAATAATCAAGATTTTGAATTTACATTACAGCCGGCCACGGCACCTGTTCGATTTTTGCCTTTTTTTACCAAAAATACTAAATATTCGAATTTTTAAGATGGAAGGTTACTCGCGATGGATTTAAAAACGTTGTAGTGTGCAAGAGGGACTGTCGGACTTTCTTTCTATATCAAAAAAATCTGATAAATCCAAATTTTGACCACCTAAGTACTGTAAAAACTACTTTTTTGAAAAAAACTGTTTTGCAAGTTTTCGAGGTGAAGGATTTATTTTTCAACTCCTGAATCTTTACGAGAATCGTAAGACGGGTAGCTGAAACAGTTATCGCGCAAGAAACTACGAAATAATCAAGATTTTGAATTTACATTACAGCCGGCCACGGCACCTGTTCGATTTTTGCCTTTTTTTACCAAAAATACTAAATATTCGAATTTTTAAGATGGAAGGTTACTCGCGATTGATTTAATAACGTTGTAGTGTGCAAGAGGGACCGTCGGACTTTCTTTCTATATCAAAAAAATCTGATATATCCAAATTTTAAACACACAAGTACTGTAAAAACTACTTTTTTGAATAAAACTGTTTTGCAAGTTTTCGAGGTGAAGGATTTATTTTTCAACTCTGAAACTTTACGAGAATCGTAAGACGGGTTGCTGAAACAGTTATCGCGCAAGAAAATACGAAATAATCAAGATTTTGAATTTACATTACGGCCGGCCACGGCACCTGTTCGATTTTTGCCTTTTTTTACCAAAAATACTAAATATTCGAATTTTTAAGATGGAAGGTTACTCGCGATGGATTTAAAACGTTGTAGTGTGCAAGAGGGACTGTCGGACTTTCTTTCTATATCAAAAAAATCTGATAAATCCAAATTTTGACCACCTAAGTACTGTAAAAAACTACTTTTTTGAAAAAAACTGTTTTGCAAGTTTTCGAGGTGAAGGATTTATTTTTCAACTCCTGAATCTTTACGAGAATCGTAAGACGGGTAGCTGAAACAGTTATCGCGCAAGAAACTACGAAATAATCAAGATTTTTAATTTACATTACGGTCGGCCACGGCACCTGTTCGATTTTTGCCTTTTTTTACCAAGAATACTAAATATTCGAATTTTTAAGATGGAAGGTTACTCGCGATTGATTTAAAAACGTTGTAGTGTGCAAGAGGGACTGTCGGACTTTCTTTCTATATCAATAAAATCTGATAAATCCAAATTTTAATCACACAAGTACAGTAATAACTACTGTTTTGAAAAAAAAACTGTTTTGCAAGTTTTCGAGGTGAAGGATTTATTTTTCAACTCTGAATTTTTACGAGAATCGTAAGACGCGTTGCTGAAACAATTATCGCACAAGAAAATACGAAATAATCAAGATTTTGAATTTACATTACGGCCGGCCACGGCACCTGTTCGATTTTTGCCTTTTTTTTACCAAAAATACTAAATATTTGAATTTTTAAGATGGAAGGTTACTCGCGATGGATTTAAAAACGTTGTAGTGTGCAAGAGGGACTGTCGGACTTTCTTTCTATATCAAAAAAATCTGATAAATCCAAATTTTCACCACCTAAGTACTGTAAAAACTACTTTTTTGAATAAAACTGTTTTGCAAGTTTTCGAGGTGAAGCATTTATTTTTCAACTCTGAAACTTTACGAGAATCGTAAGACGGGTTGCTGAAACAGTTATCGCGCAAGAAAATACGAAATAATCAAGATTTTGAATTTACATTACAGCCGGCCACGGCACCTGTTCGATTTTTGCCTTTTTTTTACCAAAAATACTAAATATTCGAATTTTTAAGATGGAAGGTTACTCGCGATTGATTTAATAACGTTGTAGTGTGCAAGAGGGACCGTCGGACTTTCTTTCTATATCAAAAAAATCTGATATATCCAAATTTTAAACACACAAGTACTGTAAAAACTACTTTTTTGAATAAAACTGTTTTGCAAGTTTTCGAGGTGAATGATTTATTTTTCAACTCTGAAACTTTACGAGAATCGTAAGACGGGTTGCTGAAACAGTTATCGCGCAAGAAAATACGAAATAATCAAGATTTTGAATTTACATTACGGCCGGCCACGGCACCTGTTCGATTTTTGCCTTTTTTTACCAAAAATACTAAATATTCGAATTTTTAAGATGGAAGGTTACTCGCGATGGATTTAAAACGTTGTAGTGTGCAAGAGGGACTGTCGGACTTTCTTTCTATATCAAAAAAATCTGATAAATCCAAATTTTGACCACCTAAGTACTGTAAAAACTACTTTTTTGAAAAAAACTGTTTTGCAAGTTTTCGAGGTGAAGGATTTATTTTTCAACTCCTGAATCTTTACGAGAATCGTAAGACGGGTAGCTGAAACAGTTATCGCGCAAGAAACTACGAAATAATCGAGATTTTTAATTTACATTACGGTCGGCCACGGCACCTGTTCGATTTTTGCCTTTTTTTTACCAAAAATACTAAATATTCGAATTTTTAAGATGGAAGGTTACTCGCGATTGATTTAAAAACGTTGTAGTGTGCAAGAGGGACTGTCGGACTTTCTTTCTATATCAAAAAAATCTGATAAATCCAAATTTTCACCACCTAAGTACTGTAAAAACTACTTTTTTGAATAAAACTGTTTTGCAAGTTTTAGAGGTGAAGCATTTATTTTTCAACTCTGAAACTTTACGAGAATCGTAAGACGGGTTGCTGAAACAGTTATCGCGCAAGAAAATACGAAATAATCAAGATTTTGAATTTACATTACAGCCGGCCACGGCACCTGTTCGATTTTTGCCTTTTTTTACCAAAAATACTAAATATTCGAATTTTTAAGATGGAAGGTTACTCGCGATGGATTTAAAAACGTTGTAGTGTGCAAGAGGGACTGTCGGACTTTCTTTCTATATCAAAAAAATCTGATAAATCCAAATTTTGACCACCTAAGTACTGTAAAAACTACTTTTTTGAAAAAAAACTGTTTTGCAAGTTTTCGAGGTGAAGGATTTATTTTTCAACTCCTGAATCTTTACGAGAATCGTAAGACGGGTAGCTGAAACAGTTATCGCGCAAGAAACTACGAAATAATCAAGATTTTGAATTTACATTACAGCCGGCCACGGCACCTGTTCGATTTTTGCCTTTTTTTACCAAAAATACTAAATATTCGAATTTTTAAGATGGAAGGTTACTCGCGATTGATTTAATAACGTTGTAGTGTGCAAGAGGGAC